>NW_027506163.1:0-117308 GCF_021521415.1 Bidens hawaiensis | reverse complement strand
GGATGAAGGGAGACCGGACCCTAATAATATCCGAGGATGGAGAGTACCGAACCCTAACAGTATCCGAGGTATGTAGGGTGAAATGCCCTTTATAATGTAAGGTTAGCTATAAATGTGTATGGACGAATGAAGTATAGGTTATGTATGTAATGCGTACCTTCGGGCACGTATATGTGTATGTAAAGTAAGTTATGTGATTAACTAGAACTCACTCAACGTTGCTGACTTTTAGTATGCACGCAGGTTAACAGGTTGAGACAGCTGGTTTGAGATGGACACATGGCAGGATTGAAGAGGCTGGCATCTGAATATCGTCATGATGTTTTGAATGTTATATTTTATGTTATGTTTTAAAAGACAAATTATGGATATTTGTTACGAATGGCTGATGTTTTATATTATTTCGCAAAAGTTTTGATTAACTATGATATTTAGAACTGCGTTTATTAGTAAATCCAACACCAAATGTAGGGCACCGGTAACGGGGCCTTACAAGTTGGTATCAGAGCAAAGTTTGAGAGATTTAAGCATCCTAAATGCTTAGACTCGAACAGAGAATGAGATTTAAATGAGAAAGAAAGAAGATGCCTGTTCAAGATAGCCATGTGTCATTCAAGCAAGCTTAGTAAAGGTCAAGTGTATGATTAAATATATATGTTAATGTTAGCTTAATCGCTAAAGAGAAGATATGTGAATGTTAGGGATAGGATTATTTGATTGTTTGATTGATTAACTGTTTAGAGTAGAATGAACACAAATAGACTCATAAAGGGAAGTGTATAGGACACGGAAAGTAACGTGATCAGCTAATCACAGCTAGCCACTGTTATTACCTGTTAGCCATACTATCCTTGTACTAAATAGTTCCTCGAGTGATGACGTTTGTGTTTTCCTTCGGAAATACGATGGCTGGATCTAGGGCAGTTGTTGGAGCATGAGGCCGCATTGGACGTTGTGGTAGGCCTCTTCGTGTCCAGCAACCATCAGTTGAGGCAGCTTCCAACACTGAAGATGAAGGAAGCGCAGCTGGACGAAACCCAAACAACAATGGAGGGTTCCAACTTGACCCTGCAATTCAAGTAGCTATTGTTCAAGTTGTAGCCACTGCTGTGAAGAACTTGAATCCTGAAGGGTCTGCTGGAGGCCGTGAAAGAACAGCCGAGGGAGCAGGAGGAGGTGGAAGGAAAGATAACGAAAGGGAGAGGGAGGCCTCGAGTGTGGTTAGGTCAGTTAAGGTTGATGATAGGAGAAGGGGCCGAGGTGGGTGAAACTACAAGTCATTTAAAGGTTGTGACCCGCCGAAGCTAACTGGGTTGGGAGACGCAATCTCTACTCTTCAATGGATAACCACCATGGATAAAATTATCCGAATTAGTGAGTGCCGTCCCGACCAAGCTGTGGGATACGCTACCCAATCGTTTGGTGAGGAGGCAATGTACTAGTGGGAGTCGGTGGAGCAGAGAAAGAGTAGGGAAGAGATAAAGGCGATGAGATGGGATGATCTGAAGGAGTTAGTAATGAAGAGGTTTTGTGTTTATGCGAAGGTCGAAAGGGTTGAAATGAATTTTTTGAGTCTGAAGGCGGGAAAGATGACACACCGCGAGTACCACCACTGAATTCAACCGCCTGTCTAGGCTAGTGCCGGACATGGTGAAAACTGAGGCCAGGCGGATTAAGTGTTACATCAGGGGATTGCCACAAAATGTTCGCATCTTGGTCAAGGCTAGTAGACCTGCTACCTTTGAATCTGCTGTAGGGCTCGCAGAAATGGCTTATGACGACTTGTCGGCAGATGATGTGGTGGCGGAAGAGAAGAAGGATAAGAAATGGGCTGCTTTTGTCAAACGACCAGCTACTCAGTTATGGAACCCTAAAGACAAGAAGCAGAAGGTGTGGGAGAGAAAGACATGCAAGACATGTGGAAAGGTGCACGGTGGTGAGTGCAAGTGGGGTACTGGTTCGGATGTGTGTCACAAGTGTGGAAAGGCTCATGGTGGTACGTTTGTAGTAAACGGTATTTCCGCTTCAGTATTATAAGATTCGGGTGCGAATAGGAATTTCGTATCTACACCATTTAGTAAACTAGCTAAAATGAAATGTTGCCGAGTGTCCGAAACATTTACAATAGAAACCGCCAGTGACACCTCGGTTAAAATAATGAGAATGGTTAAGAACTATAAGATAGAGTTAGAGGGACATGAGTTACCTGTTACCTTGTATGTTATGACCTTAGGAGGGTTCGATGTGGTTTTATGAATGGATTGGCTGTCTGAGTATGAAGCTCAGATAGTGTGTAAGAGTAAGATAATAAGGTTAAAATCCTTGGATGGTAGTGCGGTGACGGTTTATGGTGATAAGGAAAGTTCTGGGCTTAATGTCATTTCGATGATAAAAGCCAAGGGTTTGTTAAGGCGAGAGTGCGGTGCCTACCTGGCGTATGTTGTCAACGCTACGGCCGAGACGAAAGAAATGAAAGATGTTCCTATTGTGTGCGACTACCCAGAAGTATTTCCTGAGGATCTTCCTGGGGTGCCACCGGAGCGAGAGATAGAATTTCAGATAGATTTAACACCATGAGCCCAACCCGTCGCGAAAGCACCTTACCGTCTAGCGCCGTCCGAGATGAAGGAATTGATGTCCCAACTGCAAGAACTCCTCGATAAAGGTTTTATTAGACCAAGTGTTTCGCCTTGGGGGTGCACCAGTGTTATTCTTAAAGAAGAAGGATGGAAGTATGAGGATGTGCATAGACTATCGTGAGTTGAATAAGCTTACGGTAAAGAATAGATATCCTTTGCCAAGGATTGATGATCTGTTTGACCAACTGCAAGGTTCAAGTTGGTTCTCACGAATAGATCTCAGATCAGGCTATCATCAGCTGAAGGTGAAGGAGGCAAACATCCCTAAGACCGCGTTCCGAACGCGGTATGGACACTATGAGTTCCTCGTGATGTCATTCGGCCTAACAAATGCTCCTGAAGTATTTATGGACATGATGAATAGGGTGTGTCGACCAATGTTAGATAAGTCAGTTATTGTCTTCATCGACGATATATTGATTTATTCAAAGAGCGAGTCTGATCATGTTGAGCATCTGAAAAAGGTATTGGAGACTTTGAAGAAAGAGAAGTTGTATGCTAAGTTTTTGAAATACGCGTTCTGGATGCGAGAAGTGCAATTTCTAGGTCACGTGATTAATCCTGAAGGGATTACCGTGGACCCAGCTAAGATTGAAGCGATAACGAATTGGAAGACTCCACAGAATCCGACTGATATCGAAGCTTCCTAGGGTTAGCTGGCTACTATAGGAGATTCATTTAAGGTTTCTCCAAGATAGCCGCATCGTTGACCGGTATGACCCGAAAGTCGATAGTATTCAGTTGGGGTAAGTTTCAAGAAGAGGCTTTTTAGGAGTTAAAGAAGAGACTCATGCAAGCTCCAATTCTTTCTTTACCCGATGGTGACGAGGATCTGGTTGTCTGTACTGATGCTTCGCATCGTGGGTTAGGTTGCGTGTTGATGCAACGAGGGAAAGTGATAGCTTACGCGTCTAGATAGTTGAAAGTCCACGAGAGTCCTTATCCGACGCATGATTTAGAGCTAGCAGGATTGGTGCATGCTTTAAAGATATGGAGGCATTATATGTATGGTACTACGTGTACCATTTACACAGATCATAAGAGTTTAAAGTACTTCTTCGAGCAGAAAGAATTGAACATGAGGTAGAGAAGGTGGTTAGAATTGATAAAGGATTACGACTGCGACTTTAAATACTACCCTGGTAAAGCTAATGTGGTCGCTGATGCGCTAAGCCGTAAGAATGAGGAAGTCCTTGCAATAGTCAAGTTGTACCAGTTGATTATGAATTCAAATCTTTTTGAAGAAATTATCAAAGTGCAATCGGAAGTGCTGGTAGATGAAGGGCTAGTGAAGAAAGAAAGAATTTTCGGTCAG
This sequence comes from Bidens hawaiensis, assembly GCF_021521415.1. Taxonomy (NCBI): domain Eukaryota; kingdom Viridiplantae; phylum Streptophyta; class Magnoliopsida; order Asterales; family Asteraceae; genus Bidens; species Bidens hawaiensis. The sequence continues at coordinate 113,354 of NW_027506163.1, read as the reverse complement.
CAAGACGAGTTGACGGAAAACACTCATGGTGTTAAGACCAGGTTTGACCGTATGTGGATTCCACGCCATGGAGATCTCAGAGGTCGAATCTTAGATGAAGCTCATAAGTCAAGATATTCGATTCATCCAGGAACAACTAAGATGTACCAAGATTTGAAAAGAGATTATTGGTGGCCAGGAATGAAGAATAACGTAGTAAATTATGTCAGTAAGTGCTTAACACGTTTGCAAGTCAAAGCAGAGCACCAGAAGCCTTATGGGAAAATGCAACCGCTTGATATACCGGAATGGAAATGGGAACACATCACCATGGATTTCATAACTAAGCTACCTCGTACAGCTAAGCATCATGATACCATCTTGGTGATTGTGGACCGTTTGACCAAGAGTGCTCACTCTCTGCCTATACGAGAGGCTATCTCGTCAGAAACGTTAGCAAGCTTGTTCATCAAAGAGGTTGTATCTAAGCATGGAGTGCCGTTATCGATTGTGTCTGATAGAGATACTCGGTTTACTTCGAGATTCTGGAAGAAGTTCCATGAAGCTATGGGAACGAGATTGAACATCAGTACGGCGTGTCATCCTCAAACCGATGGACAGTCTGAAAGGAAGATCCAAACCCTTGAGGATATGCATCTAGCAGAGTTCTCCTATAACAATAGCTACCATTCGAGTATTGGTATGCCACCGTTTGAGATGCTCTACGGTAGACGATGTAGAACCCCGGTGTGTTGGGGAGAGATTGGTTAGAAAGAGACGGGAAACCTAGAAGTTGTGCAAGAAACTTCTTCAAAGTTCGATCAGATCAAAGCAAGAATGAAAGCTGCTCAAGATAAACAGAAGTCGTATGCTGATAAGCGGCGACGACTGATTGAATTTAACGTTGGTGACAATGTGATGCTCAAGGTCTCGCCTTGGAAGGGAATTATTCTTTTTAGGAAGAGGGGAAAGTTGAGTCCTAGGTACATTGGACCGTTTAAAATCATGGAACGTGTAAGTGAAGTGGCTTATAAGATGGATTTGCCCGAAGAGTTAGAAGGAATTCATTCAACCTTCCATGTTTCTCATTAGAGAAAATGTCTGGCTGATGACACGTCGCATGTGCCATTAATGGACATTGAGGTTGATGAACAACTTAACTATATTGAACAACTAATCGAGATAGTTGACCGCAAGGAGAATCAACTTCGTCATAAGGTTATACCCCTAGTGAAAGTGATATGAAAGCATCGCAAAGGATCGGATGCCACTTGGGAAGTTGAAGAAGAGATGCGCAAGTTTAACCCAAATTTGATTTAGTAATAGTTAGGCTTCAGGGACGAAGCCTCTTTAAGGAGGAAACACTTGTAACATCCCATTTACTCATTTTATTAAATAAATAAATTATGAGTTATTATGAGTCGGGCTTGTGTTGGGTTAAGAGTTATGGACTTGGGTTGCAAGGAAAGGAGAAAAGACCAAGGGCTAAAGCCCATGACCCCAAAATATATAAACCATAATCACCACTTAATTCCTCATTTACACATATTCCATACACCATCCAAAACACACACTTAAGCTCTCCCTCTAATTTCTCTTCTCTCTCTAGCCGAAATCACCAAGGAAACCAAGCACCGACCCGAGGTAATGATAGTATGATATTGTATAAACCCAAACTCGTAGGATATGGTCACGAAATGACAAGCCGACACCGTTAAACCATTTAAGCCACGAGATCCAGAAGAAATCAGGTATAAACGAACCTAAGATGAGCCTAGGGATCACCCTAGCTCAGATCTATATCGAACGGGCGAAAAACGGTGAAAAACGAGTCAAAACTCGTTTTCCAGTGAAACCGCGTTTTTCCAGCGACGGCGCCGGGAAAGGTGTACGAGGTAAGGATGTCAGGGAATGTTCCCTGAGATTCTGACCTAACCCTAGTTCGTTAGCGGGCGTAACGAATTAGCAAGTAATTCGTGTGTTGATTCGTTAAAGAAGGAATAACGAACTAAGTCTCATTCGCTAAGCGGTTTGTTATAATGCCAGCTCGTTATAAAGAGTCCAATTCGTTATGATGACCAGTTCGTTAAAAGGTCTAATCCGTTATGAGGACTGGTTCGTTATAAGAGTTCAATTCGTCATAAGGTTCAATTCGCTAACCAGACCAAACGAATAAGGTCTGATTCGTTATAAAGTAACGAATGGGTTCATTCGTTATGAACCCCAATCGTTAAAGGACTGGGACGAACTAGAAGTTTTATAAAATGGCAGAATGGTCCCTAGACTTAGAAAATAATGGATTAATTACAAAGAAGTCCTCGAACTTTTAAGTTAGCAAATTTAGTAATGATTCAAAATCCTAATGGAAAATGTGTTAAGACAGTCAATGAAAATAAAAATTTTCCAAGCTGTCTTGGCAGCTCGACCCTAGCCAGGGGCTCTGCCCCTTGGACCCTGCTAGGGGCTGCCGCCCCTAGACCCGGCTGCCAGGGGCGCTGCCCCCCGGACCCCCTTTCATTGTGGGTTATAATTAAACTAGAAACGCGATATAAATAGTTAAAGAAAATTGATACGTATAATTGTTATACAGTTAGTCGTGCTTAGCTAAAGAAGGGAATAACTATTAACGGTAAACGTAACCGCATTCAGGTGAGTTTCTAGCCCCATTCCTTGTTATGTTTTCGGGGCTGTGTGCATACTCGATGTGATTAGTTAATAAACTTGTCCTAAGTGATAAGTGTATGCCATATATGTTTTATGTGAAAGGTGTGATTGACTGCTTTTTGGTACATGAACGATCTTCAGATATTGCATGTACTACCAGGTAAAGGTTTGATGATAAAATTGTTGTATGTGAATAATGAATGATGTATGTATGTATGTATGAAACTTACAATTATGTATATAGAAAGGTATGGTATGATGGTATGGAAGAAAGGGCGACCGGACCCTAATAATATCCGAGGATGGAGGGTACCGGACCCTAATAATATCCGAGGATGAAGGGAGACCGGACCCTAATAATATTCGAGGATGAAGGGAGACCGGACCCTAATAATATCCGAGGATGAAGGAAGACCGGACCCTAATAATATCAGAGGATGGAGGGTACCGGACCCTAATGGTATCCGAGGTATGTAGGGTGAAATGCCCTTTATAATGTAAGGTTAGCTATAAATGTGTATGGAAGAATGAAGTACAGGTTATGTATGTAATGCGTACCTTCGGGCACGTATATGTGTATGTAAAGTAAGTTATGTGATTAACTAGAACTCACTCAACGTAGCTGACTTTTAGTATGCACGCAGGTTATCAGGTTGAGACAGCTGGTTTAAGATGGACACATGGCAGGATTGAAGAGGCTGGCATCTGAATATCGTCATGATTTTTTGAATGTTATATTTTATGTTATGTTTTAAAAGACAAATTATGGATATTTGTAACGAATGGCTGATGTTTTATATTATTCCGCGAAAGTTTTGATTAACTCTGATATTTAGAACTGCGTTTATGAGTAAATCCAACACCAAATGTATGGCACCGGTAACGGAGCCTTACAAAAGTTAAAATAATTGGTGAATTAGAAAACTTACGAAAATTATGGAAAGAATTTTGATTTTTGAAATACTAAAATTGGTGGTTTATATTTTATTTGAAAATTTGAATATGTATAATCCTTATTTCGATTTCACTAACACAAACATTCGAGTACATGAGCGTAATACTAAAATTAATTATTCATTAATTTTTAATTCAAATAATTTGACTTCATATCAAATCTTAATTAAAAACTTTATATAATCATTCAATTAATTTCTTATATTTGGAAACACCTAAAAATAACTTATGAAATAATTCTTATATGTTTGAATTCCTAAAATATCGGAAAAATCATTTTCAATCATTTTTGCAAAAAAAAATGCGTTATAATTATCAAACTTATATTACATAGAAGTTAATCCATAATTAATATTTTATTAAAGCCACTAAAATATGCAGTCAATTATGTTTCAAACCCATTTGAATTATTAACTTATATCAATTTCATTATATAATTATTTTCTAACTTTTATATCTTAAGGTTGACATTTATGCCTAATTTAAGAATTTGTCAAATGTAAAAATATTGAAAGTTTGTTGACGCAATAAACTAAAATAATCTTTTAAAATTTATCAAATTCCGTATTTAATTGTAAGATATTTATAAATAATAATGTCTAAATTTTATAATTCATTCCTTAAATAAAACCTTATATTTTCGATAAATAACTCTAATTATTTCAAGTTTTAATTTGAATTTCGATTCCAACTAAATTGATTAATATAAAATTATTTACCATTATAGCATTATTTTAATTTTGTTATATTATTCTCATTTATATATATATATATATATGAATTTTTACAAATATAAGGTTAAGAGTAAATGAGATACCTCAAGAGTGATTAGTATCAGATAATTGGTTTTTCTCTTTATTTTATTTATTGAAATAATAAGTTTTTTTCATATGCATGTAACAACTCAATTTCAGTTAATATGTTTGAATTGTAATTTAATGATTTTTATTTTTAGTTTTGTGACATAAGTTCGAGAGCTTTGACCCTGGTATTAGTCCATATAATCAGTGGCAGATCCAAGGCAGGACGACGGTGGGCCATGCTCATCGTCCGGCTGCTGGATTGTCGCGTCTACGAGTATGTGTTAGTATATCATAACTCAACAGCCAGCTCGTGCCCACCATTGGTTATCATCATTGGTGGATATACAGGGACCGGTGGTTTGGCGGTCCGGCGAAGCCGACTGTTAAAATGAAAGAGAGATCGCAGAAGATAGAGTAATGCAGACTTAATTGTCTTTAACTTTTTGCCTTTTTGAAGTTGTGCTTAGACCTTAGTGCTTACCAAACTCTATTTAATTAAATGACTAGTACATTATTGTATTATACACCTCTACAAACCTTCCACTCAACACCTTGAGTTACCGTCTATCATGTTGAGAGCTAATAATTTTACTTTTCGTCATTTTATTAATTTTTTTTGTTTGATATATTTAATTGTGGTTGGGTATGAGCATTCTCTTTTTATATTTTACTATACAATTTTGTAAGATTTTTATTACTTGGTTAGAATACAACTTTAGTTTGTCAAAAAAATATTATATTATTATGTAAAAAAGTCTTTTTTAAAAGATAATTTGTAACCCTTCGAGATTATCAACTACGGTCAGTAAGTTCACGAAGAATATATATACAAAAGGTTTATTGTGACCCTCTAATTAAAAGTTTTTTTACCCTTTCATATACCTTGAAAGTTCATTCCGTTGTGTGCCTACAAAAATGGTTGGTTGACCCGACCCATTTTTACCTGATCTATTTTGTGCCCCCATAGAGAAAATTCCTGGATCCTTCTCTACGCATAATGTGCAATGGGAAGACATGATCTTTGCTGACATATCCATATGTGCAAAAGGTTTGTGCTTATTATTATTACTATTTTTATTAAACTATTTATTTTTTATTTATTGCTAATGTATATATGTTTTGAATTTACATAATGTATTTTTTTTTTGTTTCAGTTAATCATGTGTAATAGACAAGACACTTTGGATGTTAATTTTATTAGATGATTAAGTTTTAATTAAGACAAGACATTTTGTATTCATGATATAATTTATTTTGTGCTCATGGTATAAGTTATAAAAATGTTTAGATTTTCATTTATTTTTGTTACTCTTTGTATTTGTTTGTATTTGAATTAAAATAACAATATCATGTCTTATAATTCACGTAAAATTATTCTTTTTTCTTAAAAATGGCATTTGCATTAATTTACCTTATATACATATATATGACGTTTTAAATATTTCCACTAGTGTGTAACACGGGTACAATCTTAGTTATTCTAATAAGATTATAAAATATAAAATTATATTTTCTTAACCGCAAATCTTAAATGGTTTTAAATTTTGATACAAGGAGTTCAAGTAAATGAAGTTTAATTCTAAATTAATATACAAAAGATGTTCATTTAATAAAGATTAATTTTATTCAAAGTTTACGTTTAATCGCTGAAGTCAAATGCACGTGAAATGGAACTATGACAATTTAAAATAATCACAAATGCTAAACGAGTCAGTTGTTTATATGACCGTAGGACGTAGACTGCTTTAATAATTTCATGTCAACGGTCAAAACAATGACGAATTCCTTCTAGAACAATATTTCTTAATCTTGGTCGATTACCATTTTTTTATTGTCATTGCTGTGTAATTTTATTATCATAAAACAACTTTGAAAAGAGGTTATATAAACTTCGGTAAGTTTGGTATTCATCCATTAAAATTGGCCATTTTAATTGCTAATGTATATTGTTCTATAAAACGACTTGAGTATCAGTAAAGGATCTTGGCTTTTTAGCCCAGTGGTAGCAATGTGTTTCTTTTGAACATGGTCGTCAATATTATATTTTATAAACATAATAGCAACACTTAACTTAACCTTTAAGTTATCATAAAAATAATTAACTATGTTTGGACAACAAGTTAGACACTTCATAACTGAACTTAAATCATCAGAAAACATATTTTATAGAACTTATTTCAAACTTAAAGAGTTGTGTATTAAGATTTTGTCCTAAGCAGTTGTTCCTTTAACATGTGAGTTATCCATTTGCACTGAACAACACCTCATTAATGATCCACATTGTTGTACATCTCGAAATTGAAAACCAATCTTATAATGAACCCTTTCATCGCCTTGATAACTTGATATTCTATTCTCAAACCAACATTAAAGTTTTCTAAGGCATAGACATAGCACATGTAACTAATACTAGAGCATAATATTGTAACACCCGTCAAAATTTTGGTATAATTCGAACCGCTCTAAACTAGAAGGACTTAATTGTAAATAATTTGAAGTATAACTCTAGGGTTCAATGCTGAAATAATGAAAAGATATATTACCCGTTCTTAGTCTTGAAATCAGATCATGCATTAAAAGTAAGGGCGCCGATTGTTGACACGATGTTAACCCGACACGAAAAAATGGTTTTGGGTGTACTAACATGGCTCATCTAAAAAACCGAATTGGATTCGGGTCAACTAACAGACACGTGGATTGGGTTCGGGTTGAATCATTAACCTATCTAAGTGTTTTAAAAAGACTTTCATAATTATATTTGTACTTGTGTTCTTTTAGTTTTTCATTATTTTGAAGATATATTTTGCAATTTCCAATTCATTTTTATGATTTTTAATAATTTTATTAAAAAAATATTCATATTATTCATTTATTTTACCGACTCTAAATTATATCAACTTTATTTTACATTATTTCAAAAGTGGGTTAAACTGACCGTATTTAGGTTAATATGAATTTATGTGTGTGCAAGTTAGGGTCGAAATTTTTGGCACAATAATAATATGGTTCGGGTTGTACATTTTAACCCGCCAACCCGAAATGATTGAGATCCGTAGTTAAAACCTGGCAAAAAAAAGTCAGAAAATACCTACAATATTAAAATAAGTATATCTCGGGCTAGGAGAAGAGTTACAGAAGTCATAATATATGAATTTGAGGTGCTTCTACGAGAAGAACCCAAAAATGAGGTTTAGCCCGTTGCCATATCCTGTCGGTCCACCGAAAGTGGATAAGCATTAAATACGACACTGACATGTATAAATAACTCATTAGTTGCCAATGGACCGTTAGCGTTTTACCAACGGTCCACCGAATCAAAATTTGTATCATCAAAAAACGACACGTTGCTGTTGACGAATCGGCGTCAGATGGGAGCGGACCGCCATCGAAACTTCAGCGGTCCACCTGGAGTCCAAAATTTAGCCTATAATTAGAAGGCATGGAGTCTCGTTGTTACATTCACAAAATCTCATCCAGGATCTCTTTAGATATGTGTGCCTCGGGCCCCTTTCTCGAGCTTTGTTTCATCGTCAAGAAGTCTAACACCCGAGCCCCGACAGCCGTACTTCTGATCCGTGTCCAATACAGCCTCAAAGTGTGTGTCATGGTTCCATAGTTTTGACGCTGGTAAACGAAGGTTCCGCCTGATCACCCAAAATTGTAACCATATCCCGTTATCTAGATTAGCGTGAAGGTTTTGCCCGATCTTTGAAAGCCGTAACTTTAATAAGTAGCGAGTTATTAAGCTTGTTGAGGTAAGGTTTACATGCTTTTGTGCTTACCTATTATCTAAGTTATGACCTTAGACATGGTATAGTTAAACCTTGATTAAAAATGTAAACCATATGAAGTAGTTTTAATGCAAAGATTTTGACAAATAAGTGTTCTTCATGATAAAGAAACATCTTTTCAAATATAGATTGGACTAATCAATTACCGTCAACGGTGAACGTAACCGACTTCAGGTGAGTTTCTAGCCCATTTCCTTGTTATGTTTTCGGGTCTGTGTGCATACTCGATGTGGATGTTAATACACTTACCTTAAATGGTAAGTGTATGTCTTGATATATATGTATGTATGCCTGACAGTACGTGAACGACCTTCGGGTATTGCATGTACTGTTAAGGCAGGTATAGTGTAGTATGTATGATATGTGTATATGAATACGGATGTATGTACAATTATGTAATGTGACACCCGGTAAATTCCCAATCCCTTAAACTAAGTAATCAACCTAATAATTAGGTGATTGTAAATATGATGCGCGCCATGTCAGTCAGCGCGTGCATTTGTTATGTGCGCCCTGCGCGAGCGCGCCATGTTAGTCAGCGCGTGCATTTGTTATGTGCGCCCTGCGCGAGCGCACCATGTTAAGAACCAGCGTGAGCATATGTTATATGCGCCATGCGTGAATGTTTTGGCTTTATGTTATGTTGTCTATGGGTTGACCATCCCGCATGATGCTAAGGCGGGTGCATCCTACATCGTTTATGCGCGTGCGGAAGGGAACTAACCTCCCCGCATGGCGGGAACATTGAGAGCTAGTTTGTCTGAAGCTCCAAGATGGAATTGACTTCAACATGACTGATCACTATGTTGAAATACCAAGACCACCTGGAGAATCTACAAATGAAACTCAATATCCCCAACTGCGAGAAGGTTACGCACCTACCCGCAGCAAAGAAATGTCCTACACGCAGAAAGCTATGCGCACAAAGTGATGCGCACAGAACACTTAGTCTATTCTCCAGACATAAGGAGATTACTCTCGCCCAAAAGGAAACAGTAGCGTGTTTCAGAGATTTTCCACTTTTTTTTTTACTGTACACTGACAAAAGTACCTGAAAAAGCACACTGTAACATGAAAAGTCAACTGTCAGCCACCCTATTCTCACCAACCCCAGACCTGCATGTCCTGTCCAAATCAAATCAAGATCTTTTGTCCACTCCTCCACTTTTAAGTAAACAATAAACAATAATAATTTCCATACTTTATCATCATTACACCTAGATATGAAAAGATTTCAATCCCCTAAAGCAAGGGATTGTGTTCCCTTGAGTTTGCCTATAAATTTGTAACCTAAATTATCACCCAAAACACGCTTCAAAGAACTACAAACTTGCACTAATCCTCTCCCAAGCATCCGTTGTTTCCCGCTCCGATCCTGTTACTAGGTAAGCCGAGAATATAACCTTGAGACCTACTATCCAACCCTTATATTCTCCTATTTCTTGATCATAATATATATACTTGTTATTTAATCGTATTCTAGACCTTCGATTCCGAGGCCAACACCAAGAAAACCCGAATCTCGATTAATCCCTTAACAAGAACCACAGGTGAGTCTCACAGCCCCTATTTTCACTGTTTTCACTATTTTTTAAACTGTTTTCGGGGCGAGGGACACGTACTTAAATAATGTTTTATCATGGTATACTTACAAGCTATGCAAGCGATTATGTGTTTAAGTTATGTTTCATGATGAGTAATGCAAACGGTTATCTAAGGTTTTCGATGTATGTGCGCTAGAACTCGAGTAAGTGATCACTTTACCATTGGAACTCTAAGGGTAGGGACTGCTGGTTTGATCCACCCACTCGTAGGGGTCGCACCTCTTTGCATGGACGAGTGCCTAGTATGGTCATGGGGCAGTACTATGGGTTTGAACCCGCTCGTAGGGGTCGCGCCTCTTTGCATGGACGAGCGTCTTGTTTTCCGGCACAACGTCCGCGCGTAACCCGCGGGACGGTATTATTATTTTAGCTCGTAGTGGCAGCGCCACTTTGCATGGACGAGCACATGTTCCTGAAATGTTCGCGCGTAACCCGCGGGACGGTATTACTTATTTTAGCTCGTAGTGGCAGCGCCACTTTGCATAGACGAGCACAGTTCCCAGAAATGTTCGCGCGTAACCCGCGGAACGATTTTATCAGAATATGTTGATATAACTATGTTTTACCAAGCATGTGTTTTAATAATGCTATCAGAATTATGTTTCAGAATGATTTGTATCAAGATTATGATGCAATACGATTTATCAAGTTACTAAGACTTGTGAACTCACTCAGTTTATACTGATTCAAATGTTTTTACGTGTCTTTCAGGAGATAACTAGGTAGCGCATGGAGTCACACTTAGAGCACCTCACGCTGAACATCTAAACTAGCTTTTTGGAAGATTTTAGTTCTATCCCTTCGATGCGCGTGGTTGTTCCCGCCGCGCATGGGGATATGGCGTGGAAATCTTCAATAATTTTTATACTTGGATGTTTTTATAATTTTTAATCAATGTAATGTATTTGTATTAAACTTTTCATGCGCAATGAAAATCTTACTTTGAATGTTTGCAATGGCCCGTGCTTAAGTATCAATTCCCACTCGCGCGCGCCCGGCTGTTTCCGCCGCTCAGGGCCGGGTGTGACAGATTGGTATCAGAGCACTGGTTATAGCGAACTAGGAAAAGAAGTTTTAACCTAGACTATAACCGTTGGGGAATCGCATGAAATATTTTTCAAAGAAAATATTTTCAAAAGAAACTATACACACACTTAGGAACACGGGTCACACTGTCTAGTAAATAATGATAACATTATGTGCTCAGAGTACATGCGCTAAGTCTGATATTTTCACTCTTTTAAAGCGAGAATGCCTCCAACTAAAGCCAAGGGAATTACCCTGACACCCGAGGAACTCGCGGAAATAATCGCGCAGGCGATTGCGACACATGAGGCCAGCAAGGCCGAATCAAGTCAGGGTCGTCAGAATGAGACCCCAGAACCCGAATCAGGAGCCTTGGACAAAGGATGCTCCTATAAGACATTCATGGCCTGTAAGCCTTGGCCATTCAAGGGAACCGAAGGGGCCATTGGGCTCTACAACTGGATTGACAAGATGGAGACAGTTCTCTCCATTAGCGGATGTAGTGAGAACCAGAAGGTCCTTTACGCGACCTGTATGTTCCAAGAGGCAGCTTCGTCTTGGTGGAAGCTTCAAACGAAAACATTGGGGCGAGAAGTTGCTCTCCACAAGACCTGGGAGGAACTGAAGGAGATGATGATGAGGAAGTTCTGCTCTCGCGCAGAAATCCAGAGTCTACAACAGGAATTCTGGAACCACACCATGGTAGGAACGGATATCGACGCCTACAACAACCGGTTCAACGAACTTTGCCAGTTGGTGCCAGACATGGCAAACACGGAGGAAAAGAAGATCGAGAGGTATATTTTTGGGTTACCTCCTGTTGTTAGGGTTCCGCTCAACGCCGCAGCGCCTCCAACCTTTGATGAGGCGGTAGCGCGGGCCATTACCCTTACAAGGGATACGATCCGTGCAGGTATGTTGACTACGCGCGGAATCGAGCAGCGAACCTCTGATCCCAAGAGGAAATGGAACTCTCACCACCGAGGGTCCGACACCAAGCAGCCACCGTTCAAGAAGCAGGAAAGCGCAAGGGTTTACGCGATTCAGGCCGCGGAGCCACCACGAAAAGGATACAGCGGGCCTCGCCCATGGTGCAACAAATGCAAGTATCACCACGAGGGTGAATGCGCAAGAATCGAATGTGCCAAATGTGGCAGACCAGGGCACAAGACGATGAATTGCCGTGTCAGAGAAGCTGGAGCAAGCGACAACTGCTACGCATGCGGGAAGCCAGGGCATTTTAGTCGGGATTGCCCGCAAAAGGGGAACCAAGCTCGCGGGAGAGCTTTTGTGATCGGCGCAGGCGAAGCTAAAGAAGAGCCGAATGTGGTAACCGGTACGTTTTTGCTTAACGGACATTTTGCATCTGTCTTATTTGATACTGGCGCTGACCTAAGTTTTATATCCGCTGAGTTTAAAGACTCCCTAGGCCTAGCAACCAGTAGGCTAGACACGCCATATACTATAGAACTAGCCAATGGTAGGCAGTTATGCGCGAACGAAAGAACTGAACAATGTGTTATAGTCATGGGAGGTCACGGGTTCAATATTAACTTGTTGCCAATAGACTTGGGAAGTTTTGACATTGTGGTAGGTATGGATTGGTTAGTCGAGAACCGCGCGGAAGTTATTTGCCATGAGAAGCAGGTTCGGATCCCACTGTTGAACGGAGAAACCTTGGTAATTCAAGGGGAAAGTAGGGGAGTTGCGACGAAACTGATTTCGTGCCTAAAGGCGCGAAAGTGCCTAAGGAAAGGGTGCTACGCCTTCCTGGCGCATGTCGTAGAGAAGAAAGGAGATGAGCGAAGAATTGAAGACTTACCAGTAGTGCGCGAATTTCCAGAAGTTTTTCCCGAAGATTTGCCCGGATTACCGCCGCCGCGACAAGTCGAGTTTCGTATTGATTTAGTCCCAGGAGCTGCGCCAGTAGCTCGAGCGCCTTATCGACTAGCTCCATCTGAGATGCAAGAGCTATCCAATCAGTTACAGGAACTATTGGATAAGGGTTTCATACGCCCAAGCTTTTCACCTTGGGGAGCTCCAGTACTGTTTGTTAAGAAGAAGGATGGTTCGTTCAGAATGTGTATTGACTACAGGGAACTGAACAAGCTGACAGTCAAAAATCGGTACCCCTTACCGAGGATTGACGACTTATTTGACCAGTTGCAGGGATCCAGTTATTATTCGAAGATAGATCTACGGTCAGGATACCACCAACTTAGGGTCCATGAGGAAGATGTGCTGAAAACAGCCTTCCGAACTAGATACGGCCATTATGAGTTCTTAGTAATGCCTTTCGGGCTAACTAATGCGCCGGCTGTGTTCATGGATCTGATGAACCGCGTGTGCAAACCATACTTGGACAAATTTGTGATTGTGTTTATAGATGATATTCTGATTTACTCACGGACCAAGGCCGAGCATGAGCAACACCTGAGATTGATTTTGGAATTGTTGAGGAAAGAAAAGTTGTATGCGAAGTTTTCCAAGTGCGAGTTTTGGCTTAGAGAAGTTCACTTTCTCGGTCACGTTGTAAACGAGAAAGGAATTCACGTTGATCCTTCCAAAGTCAAGGCCATCGAAAACTGGGAAGCGCCAAAAACCCCAACTGAGGTGAGGCAATTCCTAGGACTAGCTGGCTACTATCGACGCTTCATTGAGAACTTCTCCAAAATAGCTCTACCTCTGACCGCGCTAACTCAGAAAGACAAGAAGTTTGTTTGGGGCGAAAATCAGGAAACAGCATTTCAAATGTTGAAACAGAAGTTATGTAGTGCGCCAATTTTGTCTTTGCCCGAGGGGATGGATGACATTGTTGTTTACTGCGACGCTTCACATCAGGGACTTGGATGTGTCCTTATGCAGCGAGACAAAGTCATAGCGTATGCCTCACGCCAACTCAAGACCAATGAAAAGAACTATACAATGCATGATTTAGAACTTGGAGCGGTTGTCTTCGCGCTAAAGATTTGGCGCCATTACCTCTATGGTACAAAGTGTATAATCTTTACGGATCACAAGAGCCTTCAACATATATTTGATCAAAAGGATTTAAACATGAGGCAACGAAGATGGGTGGAGTTGTTGAACGATTATGATTGTGAAATTAAGTACCACCCTGGAAAGGCGAATGTGGTAGCAGACGCGCTAAGTAGGAAGGAGCGAATAAAAACGCTACGAGTCAAGGCTCTAAGGTTGACCATTCACGCAGATCTCTCTACCCGCATCCGAGACGCTCCGCAAGAAGCTTTGAAACCAGAGTTTGTTAAAAACGAATACCTTGGGGGTATGGTTAAGAATTTGGAACTTAAAGAGAACGGCAATCTATATTTCGCTAACCGCATATGGGTCCCTCTCAAGGGAGGATTGCGCGAGCAGGTATTGAACGAAGCTCACAAGACGCGGTATTCCGTACATCCTGGCGCAGACAAGATGTACCAAGATGTTAAAACGCTGTATTGGTGGCCCAATCTTAAAGGCGCCATCGCGACGTATGTCAGTAAGTGCCTGACGTGTTCGAAGGTAAAGGCTGAATACCAGAAACCATCAGGGTTGCTTCAACAGCCAGAAATTCCCATGTGGAAGTGGGAACAAATCTCTATGGACTTCATCACCAAACTGCCAAGGACACCTGGGGGTTATGACGCAATATGGGTTATTGTGGATCGGCTAACTAAGTCAGCGCACTTCCTGCCTATCAAGGAATCCGATAAGATGGAAAAGTTAGCCCGACTGTATATTCGAGAAGTAGTTTCAAAACATGGAGTCCCAGTGTCCATCATTTCTGATAGAGATAGTCGGTTCACATCAAGGTTTTGGAGATCGTTACAAGGGGCTTTAGGTACTCGTCTTGACATGAGTACGGCATATCATCCTCAAACGGATGGGCAAAGCGAGCGAACAATCCAGACATTGGAAGATATGCTACGCGCGTGCGCAATCGATTTCGAAGGTAGCTGGGATACTCATCTCCCATTGGTTGAATTTTCTTACAACAACAGCTATCACACAAGCATTAAGGCTGCGCCGTTCGAAGCTTTGTATGGGCGCAAGTGTAGATCCCCACTGTGCTGGGCTGAAGTAGGTGACAAGCAAATGACTGGTCCAGAATTGATCCAAGAAACAACAGACAAGATTTTTCAGATAAGGGATCGCCTTAAGACAGCGCGCGACAGACAGAAGAGCTACGCAGATGTGCGAAGGAAACCATTGGAGTTTCAAGTAGGGGATAAAGTACTTTTGAAAGTCTCTCCATGGAAAGGAGTCCCCCGTTTCGGCAAGCGAGGAAAGTTGAATCCGCGCTTCATTGGACCATTCGAGATCCTGGAAAGGATCGGTCCGGTTGCTTATAAGCTCCGTTTACCCGCCGAACTCAGTGGAGTTCATGATACGTTTCACGTGTCCAACCTCAAAAAGTGCTTATCTGACGAAACGTTGATTTTGCCGATGGAAGAGATTCACATCGACAAACAGCTGCACTTCATAGAAGAACCTATAGCAGTAACCGATTGGAAAGAACAAAAGTTACGCAGGAGCAAAATCAAGTTAGTAAAGGTTCAATGGAACTCGAGGCGTGGGCCTGAATTCACTTGGGAAAGAGAAGACCAAATACGCAAGAAATACCCACACCTCTTTCAGAACATGGCTTCTGCTAGCAACGTCTCCTAAATTTCGGGACGAAATTCGTTTAACGAGGGGAGAATGTGACACCCGGTAAATTCCCAATCCCTTAAACTAAGTAATCAACCTAATAATTAGGTGATTGTAAATATGATGCGCGCCATGTCAGTCAGCGCGTGCATTTGTTATGTGCGCCCTGCGTGAGCGCGCCATGTTAGTCAGCGCGTGCATTTGTTATGTGCGCCCTGCGCGAGCGCACCATGTTAAGAACCAGCGTGAGCATATGTTATATGCGTCATGCGTGAATGTTTTGGCTTTATGTTATGTTGTCTATGGGTTGACCATCCCGCATGATGCTAAGGCGGGTGCATCCTACATCGTTTATGCGCGTGCGGAAGGGAACTAACCTCCCCGCATGGCGGGAACATTGAGAGCTAGTTTGTCTGAAGCTCCAAGATGGAATTGACTTCAACATGACTGATCACTATGTTGAAATACCAAGACCACCTGGAGAATCTACAAATGAAACTCAATATCCCCAACTGCGAGAAGGTTACGCACCTACCCGCAGCAAAGAAATGTCCTACACGCAGAAAGCTATGCGCACAAAGTGATGCGCACAGAACACTTAGTCTATTCTCCAGACATAAGGAGATTACTCCCGCCCAAAAGGAAACAGTAGCGTGTTTCAGAGATTTTCCACTTTTTTTTTTACTGTACACTGACAAAAGTACCTGAAAAAGCACACTGTAACATGAAAAGTCAACTGTCAGCCACCCTATTCTCACCAACCCCAGACCTGCATGTCCTGTCCAAATCAAATCAAGATCTTTTGTCCACTCCTCCACTTTTAAGTAAACAATAAACAATAATAATTTCCATACTTTATCATCATTACACCTAGATATGAAAAGATTTCAATCCCCTAAAGCAAGGGATTGTGTTCCCTTGAGTTTGCCTATAAATTTGTAACCTAAATTATCACCCAAAACACACTTCAAAGAACTACAAACTTGCACTAATCCTCTCCCAAGCATCCGTTGTTTCCCGCTCCGATCCTGTTACTAGGTAAGCCGAGAATATAACCTTGAGACCTACTATCCAACCCTTATATTCTCCTATTTCTTGATCTTAATACATATACTTGTTATTTAATCGTATTCTAGACCTTCGATTCCGAGGCCAACACCAAGAAAACCCGAATCTCGATTAATCCCTTAACAAGAACCACAGGTGAGTCTCACAGCCCCTATTTTCACTGTTTTCACTATTTTTTAAACTGTTTTCGGGGCGAGGGACACGTACTTAAATAATGTTTTATCATGGTATACTTACAAGCTATGCAAGCGATTATGTGTTTAAGTTATGTTTCATGATGAGTAATGCAAACGGTTATCTAAGGTTTTCGATGTATGTGCGCTAGAACTCGAGTAAGTGATCACTTTACCATTGGAACTCTAAGGGTAGGGACTGCTGGTTTGATCCACCCACTCGTAGGGGTCGCACCTCTTTGCATGGACGAGTGCCTAGTATGGTCATGGGGCAGTACTATGGGTTTGAACCCGCTCGTAGGGGTCGCGCCTCTTTGCATGGACGAGCGCCTTGTTTTCCGGCACAACGTCCGCGCGTAACCCGCGGGACGGTATTATTATTTTAGCTCGTAGTGGCAGCGCCACTTTGCATGGACGAGCACATGTTCCTGAAACGTTCGCGCGTAACCCGCGGGACGGTATTACTTATTTTAGCTCGTAGTGGCAGCGCCACTTTGCATAGACGAGCACAGTTCCCAGAAATGTTCGCGCGTAACCCGCGGAACGATTTTATCAGAATATGTTGATATAACTATGTTTTACCAAGCATGTGTTTTAATAATGCTATCAGAATTATGTTTCAGAATGATTTGTATCAAGATTATGATGCAATACGATTTATCAAGTTACTAAGACTTGTGAACTCACTCAGTTTATACTGATTCAAATGTTTTTACGTGTCTTTCAGGAGATAACTAGGTAGCGCATGGAGTCACACTTAGAGCACCTCACGCTGAACATCTAAACTAGCTTTTTGGAAGATTTTAGTTCTATCCCTTCGATGCGCGTGGTTGTTCCCGCCGCGCATGGGGATATGGCGTGGAAATCTTCAATAATTTTTATACTTGGATGTTTTTATAATTCTTAATCAATGTAATGTATTTGTATTAAACTTTTCATGCGCAATGAAAATCTTACTTTGAATGTTTGCAATGGCCCGTGCTTAAGTATCAATTCCCACTCGCGCGCGCCCGGCTGTTTCCGCCGCTCAGGGCCGGGTGTGACATGTTGTGTATAGTATTAAACGTATGGATATGATAATGAAAGGTAAGGTAAGGTTAAAGGGTTGCATACCCTAATAATATATGGGAAGGTTAAAGGGTTGCATACCTTAATAATATATGCGAAGAATAAAGGGTTGCATACCCTAATAATATATGCGAAGGTTAAAGGGTTGCATACCCTAATAATATATGCGAAGGATAAAGGGTTGCATACCCTAATAATATATGCGAAGGTTATAGGGCGTAATGCTCTTTAAAACGTAAGGTAAGTATATGAAAGAAAGAAAGTGCGAAGCTAAGTAAGTATATTATAAACGAAAGTATGAAAGTATGTAGTTATGTATGTATTGTATTATGTTTGATTAACTAGAACTCACTCAGCGTAGCTGACTTTTAGTATGCACGCAGGTTAACAGATTGAGGCAGCTGGTTTGAGATGGACACATGGCAGAAGGATAAGAGTCTGGCATCTGAAGAATTATGATGTTTTAATTTTAATACTTTAATTTTGAAAGACAAAGGATGTTTTGAGACAAGTTATGAATTATGTAATGTTTTATGAAAGTTTTATATTCCGCGTAAAGTTTTAATTAACTCTGATATTTAGAACTGCGTTTATGAGTAAATCCAACATCCAATGTGAGGCACAGGTAGCGGGGCCTTACAAGTTGGGCTCCTAGTATTAAATCTATCTGGAATTCTATCTCTTGCTCCGGTGGCAACCCCGGAAGATCCTCAGAGAATACTTCTGGGTAGTCACACACGATAGGAACATCTTTCATTTCTTTCGTCTCTGCCGTAGCGTTGACAACATACGCCAGGTAGGCACCGTACCCACGCCTTAACAAACCCTCGACTTTTATCATCGAAATGACATTAAGCCCAGAACTTTCCTTATCACCATAAACCGTCACTGCACTACCATCCAAGGACTTTAACCTTATTATCCTACTCTTACACACTATCTGAGCTTCAAACTCAGATAACCAATCCATTCCCAAAACCACATCGAACCCTCCCATGGTCATCACATACAAAGTAACAGGGAACTCACGTCCCTCTAGCTCTATCTTACA
Source organism: Bidens hawaiensis (assembly GCF_021521415.1). Classification (NCBI taxonomy): domain Eukaryota; kingdom Viridiplantae; phylum Streptophyta; class Magnoliopsida; order Asterales; family Asteraceae; genus Bidens; species Bidens hawaiensis. The sequence continues at coordinate 94,523 of NW_027506163.1, read as the reverse complement.
GTCCTTAACCATTTTCATTATTTTAACCGAGGTGTCACTAGCGGTTTCTACTATAATAGTTTCGGACACTCGGCAATATTTCATTTTAGCTAATTCACTAAATGTTGTAGCTACAAAACTCTTATTCGTACCTGAATCAAACAATACGGAAGCAGAAACACCGTTTACTAGAAACGTACCTGTTACGACGTCTGGGATCTGCTTGGCCTGTTCTTGAGTTAGCATGTAAGCTCTGGTCTTTGGGTTTGATGGTTCATCATATTTCTTTCTGCTCCCTCCGACTTCCGTACATTTTCTAGCAAAATGACCCATCATACCGCACTTCTAGCATGCGAGCTTTGCAGTACAATCTGGAGCATAATGCCCTACCTTTCCACACTTATAACATGCATTTGATCCAAGCCTGCATTCTCCACCATGAGCCTTATCAAAGTTATAACAAAAATCTTATCCCCTACCCCACTTGCACTCACCACCATGCATCTTTCCGCAGGTCTTACACGGCCTCTTATCCAAAACTTTCTGCTTCTTGTCTTTGAAATTCCATAACTGAGTATCGGGTCGCTTTTCATGATTAACCCACTTCTTATCCTTTCGCTCCTCCCCCACCACAATATCATCCAAAGTCAGGTCTTCATAAACCATCTCAGCGAGTTCTACTGTTGAGTCAAATGTAGCAGGTTTATTCGCCCTGACTAGTGTGCAGACATTCTATAGCAGTCCTCTCACATAGCACTTGATCCTCTTGGCCTCAATGTTAACCATATCAGGCACCAACCTAGACATTCGGTTGAATACAGTAGTATACTCACGGTGTGTCATCTTTCCTGCCTTCAAGTTCAGGAACTTCATCTCCGCCCTTTCAACTTCGGCATCAGCACAGAACTTTTTCATTACCAATTCCTTCAAGTCATCCCACCTCATCGCCTTAATCTATTTCTGACTCTTCCTCTGCTCAACCGACTCCCACCAGTACATAGCTTCATCATCGAATGATTAGGTAGCATAACCCACAGCTTGGTCGGGATGGCACTCGCTAATTCGAATAACCTTATCCATTACGGTTATCCATTGGAGAGTAGCGATTGCGTCTCCTAAACTAGTCAGCTTCGGTGGGTCGCAACTTTTGAACGACTTATAGTTACACCCACCTCGGCCTCGCTTCCTATCATCAACCTTCACAGATCGAATTTCAAGCGATTCACCCGTCTCTCTCTCATCATCTTTCTTACCATTCTCCTATGACTTCTCAGCAGTTCTTACATGACTTCCAGCAGACCTTTCAGGTTGTAGATTCTTTACTGCTGCAGCTATAGCTTGAGCAATAGCGGCTTGAACAGCAAGGTCAAGCTGATACCCTTCATCTGACTTAGCCCTCGCAGAGTCTTACTTGGCTCTTCATTAGAGTTCACAACTGGTTCCACAGACGTTTCTCGGATCCTACGTGGCCTTCCACGACGTCCAGTACGACCTCCTTGTCCAACAACTTTCCTAGCTCTAGCCATTCGTATTCTATAAGGAAACACAAACATCGTCACTCAAGTAACTATTTAGTACAAGGATAGTAAGGTTAACAGGTCATAACAGTGGCCAGCTGTTATTAGCTGATCACGTTATTTTTCGTGTCCTATACACTTCCCTTTATGAGTCTATTTGTGCTAAGTTCTACTTTTAAACAGTTAATCAATCATACAATCAATTAACCCTATCCCTAACATTCACATATCCTTTCTTTAGCAATTAAGATAGCTTTAACATTCATTATTTAACCATATACTTTACCTTTACTGAGCTTGCTTGAGTGACACATGGCTATCTTAAACTGGCATCTTCTTTCTTTCCTTACTTAAATCCCATTCTTTGTTCGAGTCTAAGCATGTAGGATGCTTAAACCTCTCGAACTTTTCTCTGATACCAACTTGTAAGTCCCCGTTCCCGGTGCCCTACATTGGCGTTGGATTTACTCATAAACACAGTTCTAAATATCATAATTAATTAAAAACTTTCGTGGAATATAAAACTTTTATAAAACATTACATAATAATTCATAACTTGTCTTAATCAAACATTCTTGTCTTTCAAACATCAAATCATAAAAAACAACTTGAGTCTTCAGATGCCAGCTTCTTTATTCAACGGCCATGTGCCCCGCTCAAGCTAGCCGCCTCATCCTACTCAGCTGCGTGCATACTAAAAGTCAGCTACGATTAGCGAGTTCTAGTTAATCATACATCATACAATACATACACTTACCTTCATTTATGCATACGAAGATACACATTAAGTACTTTACTTATTACTTTCATTTCAAACATACATTTCATATTTTATTCCTTCTATACTATATACTTACTGTCCTTTCTATCTCAGATATTATTAGGGTCCAATCCCTTCTTTTTATATCTCATATATTATTAGGGTCTGGTCCCTCTCCTTTCTCTATCTCAGTTATTTTTAGTGTCTGGTCCCTTCCTTCTCTATCTCTGATATTATTAGGGTATGGTCCATTCCTTCAGTATCTCAGATATTATTAGGGTCTGGTCCCTTTCTTCTCTATCTCAGATATTATTAGGGTCTGGTCTCTTCCTTCTCTACACTCATACATACTGTCTTTACATACCCATAACATATATACATACTTCCTTTAGCATTCATACATACTCATATGTCATACATATATCCTTTCATACATAATCATATTTCATATACATGCCTTCCTTGGCAATACGTGCAATATCCGAAGATCGTTCACGTACCAACAAACTTTATTCACATTCAAGACATATATTAATTATCATATAAATCATACATGGCATACACTTACCATTTAAGGTAAGTGTATTAACTATCACATCGAGTATGCACACAGCCCTGAAAACATAAAAAGAAAATGGGGCTAGAAACTCAACTGGATCCTGTTACATTCTCCGTTAATCGTTATCCCTCTATTTAAGTGAGCTCTGTTAACTATATATTAATTACATGTATCAATACTTGTCCAATTCACATTATTCAAGTTTTAGCCAAAATTGCTAAGTCTGGTCTATTCTAATGGCCTTATATTAGAATACAATCTACTTAGAATATAATTTCACCCTCAAACACCAATGTATTCAATTACTTTGTAATTGAATATAATGTTTTCCTTTCTTTCTTTCCTTTGTAATCAAATACTTGATCCATTATAAATCTTTCTTTCTTTCATTACTTGACTGGTGTATTCGAATACATTAGTGTATTCGAATACATTGATGTATTCGATTACACACTTTGTATTCGAGTATATCAAGCATGTTGTCATATATATTGTATTCGAGTCATTATCAATGTAAGCGAATGGCCATTGTATTCGAATGTAAGCATGTATTTGGATGTACATTTTGTAATCGAATCGAATATGTATTCGAACTCGTGTATTGTAATCGAGTCTTACATGTATTTGAACCCATGTAGTAATCGAGTCTTACATGTATGCAAAATATATATATGTATTCGAGTTTAGGATTGTATTCGATTGGCACAATGTAATCGGTTTATGCCATATAATCGAATGATGCATTGTATTCGAGTTCTGACCATGTATGCGAGTGAATACCTTGTAATCGAATAAGACCATTGTTCAGTGTATTCGATTTATTCAGTGTATTCGAATATAGCCTTGTAATCGAATTTAACAATGTATTCGAATGAGCTGTATATTGTAATCGAATATAGCATTGTATGCGAGTATATGATTGTATTCAATGAGCTGTACATTGTATTCGAACGGCTGTAACAGTTTGGTCCTTTAGGGACGTTTTTTTACAACTTTAACACCCTATTATGGTCCTATATCATCCTATAAACGTTTCCTTAACCGTGTTCGGCTAAGACCTAACCTGGTTATCCATAAAGCTTGAACCTTTATGGGTTTAAAATGTTCGAAGGCTAGATATAGGGTTTCCTTATGAGCCGTATATATTCAACAGTTCGTTAAGTCCTTTTTTAAACATCAAGTTTATAACTTTATGAACCATCCACACTCGATCTACTCTAGGGTTAAGTCTCATGGCAAACCGTTCATAAAAAACGTAATCTTTAAGATAAAGAAAGTACCTTTATGTGTTCTTTAGGTCACGACTAGCTTTATATGAAATACTAATGTTGTATCTATCTTGTATAGCCAAAATCTTCAAGAACTTAAGCTTGGTCGGGTCTTGAATCCTCCTCTTCTTCTTGCGGCCATGGATGTGTCTGTGTGTGTGTGTTTTGGAATTTGTAGAGAATAAGCAAGATGGAAATGAGGGTTTTAGGGAGGTTTAAGGGAGTATTTATGCTCTCTTAAACACAAATTTCCTTTATTAATTATTATAAAATTTAGGATGATACAAAATGGCAGGAAAAAACAATAAAAGAAATGCAGATAAAAGTACGAGTAACGAGAGCACGAGATTTTTAATCGACAATTTAGGAAATATAAATATTATTGCAACCATTGACAAAACCAGAGCGGGGTTAGTTGTCCCTCGAAGAGGGTGGGTCATTATCCTTTGCCTAAGTTGAGAAATGAGAAACTTCGTTATCTTGAGTTGTTTATTTGGTTTTGCCAAGAAAAAAATATGAAGAAACCGGGGGAAGATATTTTCAAACAAAACAAGTTTGATACGCATACATTTGCGTGGGAAACACCAAATATATTTACTTTGGGACGGGATTCAATTTTACTAGTGTGTACCCGATTTTAATAGGATAAACCCGACCTACTTATCCCAAAACCTGAATATAGAACATGAAATCCAAGAGCATGTGAATATATGATACATATGAACTCAAGGGTGACACAAAAAGGGACAACCACACCCGTATTGCTATTTTATTTGGTCATTAACCCACGAAAACAAAATAAGAATTGTTTTGGATGGGCTCAAACAATTCTATAAAATTCAATTTATGAAATAAATAATAAGACAAAATAGTTAATATTTTAATTCAAGTTTAAAATTGGCCAAAAAAATAATTAAAAATGCAGATATAAGTACGAGAAATGAGATACACGAGATTTTTAATCGATAATTTAGGAAATATGATTTTCTTGCAACCATTACCAGAACTAGAGTGGGGTTAGTTGTCCCTATAAGATGGGGGGCACTATCCTTCGCCTACGTTGAGAAATGAAAAACTTCATTATCTAGAGTTGTTTATTGGGTTTTGGCAAGAAAAAATAATTAAGAAACCGAGCGAACATACTGTCAAACAAAACAAGTTTAATATGCATACACTTATGTGGGAAACACAAAATTTACTTATTTTGGGACGGGTTTCAATTTTACTCGGGTATACTCGATTTTAGTTGGATAAACCTGACCGACTTAACACAAAACCTGAATATAGAACATGAAATACGAGGGCATGTGAATATGTGATACATATGAAATCATGGGTGACACAAAAAGGACCAATTACACCCGCATTGCTATTATATTTGGTTATGAACCCACCAAAACAAAGTCACAATTTTTTTGGATGGGCTAAAAACTATTCTATAAAAATCAATTATAAAATAAATTGTAAGATGGAATAGTTATTATTTAATTTTAGTTTATAAATTGCAGGAAAAAATAATAAAAGAAATGCAGTTATAAGTACAAGTAACGAGATGCACGAGATTTTTAATCGATAATTTAGGAAATATGGAGTTTATTACAACCATTGACAGAACCAGAGAGAGGTTAGTTGTCCCTCGAAGAAGGGGGGGGGGGTCACTCTCATTTGCCTATATTGAGAAATGAGAAACTTCGTTATATTAAGTTGTTTATTTGGTTTTGCAAAGAAAAAAATGAAGAAACTGGGCGAACATATTGTCAAACAAAACAAGTTTGATACGCATACACTTACGTGGGAAACACTAAATATAGTTACTTTGGGACGGGTTTCAATTTTACTCGAGTATACCCGATTTTAATAGGATAAACCCGACCTACTTAACCCAAAACCTGAATATAGGACATGAAATCCGAGAGCAAGTGAATATATGATACATATGAACTCATGGGTGACACAAAAAGGGGCAATCACATCCGTATTGCTATTTTATTTGGTCATGAACCCACCAAAACAAAATAACAATTTTTTTGGATGGGCTCAAACAATTCCATAAAATTCAATTTATGAAATAAATAATAAGACAAAATAGTTAATATTTAATTTAAGTTTATAAATGCCCAAAAAAATAATAAAAAATGCAGATATAAGTACGGGAACTGAGATACACGAGATTTTTAATCGATAATTTATGAAATATGGATTTTGTTGCAACCATTGACAAAACCAGAGTGGGGTTAGTTGTCCCTCGAAGATGGGGGGCACAATTCATCGCCTATGTTGAGAAATGAAAAACTTCATTATCTTGAGTTGTTTATTTGGTTTTGCCAAGAAAAAAAATAAAGAAACCGAGCAAACATATTGTCAAACAAAACAAGTTTAATACCCATACACTTATGTGGGAAACACAAAATTTACTTACTTTGAGACGGGTTTCAATTTTACTGTGGTATACCCGATTTTAGACGGATAAACCCGACCTACATAACCCATAACCTGAATATAGAACATGAATTCCGAGAGCATGTGAATATGTGATACATATGAACTCATGGGTGACACAAAATGGACTAATTACACCCGTATTACTATTTTATTTAGTCATGAACCCACCAAAACCAAATGACAATTTTTTTTGGATAGGCTCAAACAATTCTATAAAAATAAATTTATGAAATAAATTGTAAGACAAAATAGTTAATATTTAATTTAAGATTATAAATGGTATAGAAAATAATAAAAGAAATGCATATACAAGTACGGGAAATGAGATACACGAGATTTTTAATCGATAATTTATGAAAAATGGTTTTTATTGCAATCATTGACAAAATCAGAGTGGGGTTAGTTGTCCCTCGAAGATGTGGGGTGGGGGGGGGGGTCACTATCCTTTGCTTATGTTGAGAAATGAAAAACTTCATTATCTTGTATTGTTTATTTGGTTTTGCCAAGAAAAAAAACGAAAAAAACCGGGCGAACATATTGTCAAACAAAACAAGTTTGATACGCATACACTTTTGTGCGAAATCTCAAATTTACATACTTTGGGATGGGTTTTAATTTTACTCTGGTATACCCGATTTTAGTCGAATAAACCCGACCTACTTAACTCAAAACCTGAATATAGAACATGAAATCTGAGAGCATGTGAATATGTGATACATATAAACTTGTGGGTGACACAAAAAGGACCAATTATGTGACATCGTGAAAATTTCGGATAAAAAATGTCAAGTTTCAAAAGATAAAGGACCAAAAGAGCCAAGTTCCAAAGTCTAAGGACTAAAAACTAAAAATCTGTCTCCTTGACCAATAGCGATACGCGACGGGTCAAAAGGTAAGCCATCGCGTATCGCGAAGGGCTTATTCCAGAACCCAAGATAAAAGTCACATGGCGATACGCGATCACCAAAGAGCCAACGTCATCGCGTATCGCGATGACGTGGTCTGACAGGCTAAGACATGTGTCACCATGTGTCAACAGGTGGCACATGGTCTCGCCAAGTGTCACCAGGTTGCACCGCGTCTGCCACGTGGCAAACTTAGTGGCGACAGGGCAAGGCTACGTCGCGATACGCGACGGGCGGATCAAAGGCCATCGCGTATCGCGATGGGTCCCCTGAAATGCCTATAAATAGCAAGATCAGGTTTTCTCAATTCTCACACCAAAATCTCACACATATATCTCTAAGCCTCATAAATCATACCCTCGATCACCATGTAAAACATGCTCAAATTCCTCGATTTCCGTGCCAAACCGAAGTTATCCCGAAATACCAACAAAGATATCTTGAAGAACGTGCCGCAAAAATACAACCCGACGACCCGCCTCGATATGCGTGCCGACGTGTGGTGAAGTATTGGTGTCTCGATTTGTGTGCAAAAGTGTTGATAAAAAAGATAAAGAAAACGAAGCGGCGTCGAAGTGCTGCTCGATTGTGTAGGGTTTCTATAAGCCAACCAAGGTAGGCATAATGCCTGAAGAAAATGGTAAAATAATAAAGGCTTAGTACCCTAAGTCGAGGATATACTCGACACCTCGTTAAATAACAAAGAAAATATAACAAAGTAATATGAAAGAAAGAAAAGAATATATGTGTTGAATTAAATCTTTGTTATAGAATATTATTTAAGTTATTATAATTATTCATAAATAATAAATAAAAGAAAATCTTACGTTTCTTAAAGAAGAAGAAACGTTGGGTTTTAAAGAAAAGTAAAGTAAGTTACACTATAGGTTTATTTTATAAAAGAAAAGAAAGATAAATAAGTTTAAAGGAAGAGTTTTAACTTATAAAAGAAAAGAAAGAAAGGTACTTTAAAAATAAAGGTTTAAAGTAAAGATATATAATTGGGGTAAGATTATAAAAAGAAACTAGAGGTCTTAAGCCGAATTGCATATCCAACTAACAAAAATTTATACTCGTACTATAGGTGCGAGATAGCAAGAAAAGGAAAGACCCTCGAACAATGTATTGAAGCTGATCCAAAAGAAAAGGTGAATACGCCCCAATTTAAAAACTTGTTTAATCGATTCAAATAAATGAAAAAGAATTACATGGGACTACATGTCTCTAAAATGTTATAAACAAAAGTAATTGCTAGCCCGCAGGCTGTCGTGTACGTTTGTTTGGATCCTTATATATGTGGTAAAAAGTCGTTTGGCACACCGAACCACACCTGGCGACCTCCGCCACGATGGGCCGGACCTAAGTTACGTCCGTCAGAGACTGACCATGTGTATACGTATGGTACCTAAGTAATGTCGAATGCTGCGGTGTCTGGGTGTCTTGTGTGAGACTTAGTTTATAATTGTGTTTGTTTTAAAAGTTGATTGTTCCTATGCCACGATGGTCCGAACCTAAGTTATGTCTCGACGGGTAATCAAGTAAAAGAAAATATTTTAGCGTTAGCATATTCACCAGCATGTGTTGCTGACGTATTTTCTAAACATTTTGCAGGTAACCAAGAATAGGAGCTTGGAAATGACGAAGCGCATAAGATATCTGATGGCTCGGATTATTTTGTTTAAATATTAAAATACAAAATGGTGGATTGTAATGAACAAGTAATATTTTGTAAAACTTAAAACGGGTATTTTATATTCCCATCTTTTTTGATGTTAATATTATACTTTAAATCCACATAAATATAAGACTTCCGCTTTTAAATTGTAACTCTAATTTATTTACAAATGTGGTACCAACATATGTGCCATACAGCTAGTCCATGGTCTGGGGTGTGACAAGTGTTGGTATCAGAGCCATCGATCTTAGCGAATTAGGTATTAAATAGTAATACCTAAGCTTCGATCCAAGTGAATAGGAAAAATATTTCATTACTTGTTTTATTTGAATATGGATAAGATAGGCTGGTAACCTTTTCTATCCCTCCTCAATCTAACCCACCCAACCTTTAGATGTCTTTCAAGAAAATGATGGATAGCTTTGTACGCGAAGCAAAGAAAGCGAATTCCCGAATCCCTACCGAAGGATAACATGAGCGAGGATTATTATGAGGCATTCTTTAACCAAGACCAAATAATTGACCGAACCAAGCCAATATACTTCCCTAGAACTGAACAATGTCCGATCAACCTACCCGATGATCCACCGATGCCAAGGAACGATACCCCAAGACACTCAAGCTATCATCCCTCAAGCATACCAATGTAGCATCCATCCGATGTACCGACATATCATCCGTCCGAGATTCCAACATATCATCCTTCCGAGATTCCAACATATCATCCGTCAGAGATCCCAACGTATCAATGTATCAACCTCCAAACCCTCATCCGTCATACGCATTCCTCTCCAACAAGCAAATAAAAAAAGAACCGGAAATTGACTCGCCCGATTGGATGCAATGCCATTCCGACCAATGAAGATGACATACCGGAACCTCTACATTCAACGCAGTTGACTCTCACCCTGACACCTATGAAGGACCATCTCGAAAGCCTAAGATGGGAGTTATGATGCCATACGAAAGCTTCCTTATACCCCCGATGGTGCACGAAACTGCAAAATTGATGGAGGAAGATGACCCTGAAGAGGAAGAGGAACCCGAATAAGAACCTGAAGAAGAAATGACTCCAATGGAGGAACCATCTGATTGTGACTGCCCACCTGGTTAAGAATTTTTGCAACCTTTCTTTCATGAAAGTCCAAATTATGGCTCCGTGGACCCATACGTGCAATACCTCCAAGAGATCAAGAACAAGACATCATCAAGCTTCCCGCCATATCAAAGCAAGATCCCGTCCATTGTGGAACAAGCAGATGAAATACGTCAACAAAATGAAGTCGGTAATGCTTTATTCAACTACCCGTATGACGTGACATCATCACCGTACCCCAAGAACCACTACGATATTGTCATGATGGGGTACCGCGATCCACCACCTCGATATGGATACCCAAACGAGATCCCGCAATCTCAGGAAGAGCATCTTGATAGAGCCTTGCATGAGACCGACGATTTAAGAAAGAAGGTAGTTGTTGATGGAGCAAAGAAGAAGAAGATATGAGATAAGCTTATTCTAAAGTGTAATAAATTGACCAAGATGGTGAAGAAATACCTGAAAAATTGAGAACCTGAAGAAAATCGAATAGTGTTGATGTTTTTGTGTTTTAGGTGTTTATGATGTTTGTGAAGTATGTGATTTGTTGTAAATCGTGTGTGTAATGAAGGACGTTGAATCGTCCTAATAATAAGGATAAGTATATATAAGTATGTGTGTTGTAATAATATATATATCATCTATGATATATATATATATATATATATGTTTGTAGTATAATGAATAAAACGTGTGTTTAATAAATGAATGTTATTTAAATTTCAGCAATGTCAAACCAAAACGATGTTGAGGCTTCCCGAAAGGAAGTAAATAATCGGGCAAATAAAGATAATGAAAAGAACAAAAAGAACAAATTCCCGATACTGTCTGCGACTCGTGTCACAGACCTGGCCACGCAATGGACGATTGTTGGAAGAAGACAATGACCTATTACAACTGCAAAGAAATGGGTCATCTAAGATTTGAATGCCCTAACAATAAACCCGCGAATGGTGGTGCGGGTGGAAGTGGCCAAGCAAAGAAAGGAAACGCAAGGGTCTTTATGCTCGACACCAAAAAGGCGGCTGACATGCTGGAAACCATCACCGGTACGTTCCAAGTTAACAACACATAAGCTAGAGTTTTGTTCAATTCAGGTGCCAACTTAAGTTTTATAGATTTTAGCTTTTCTAGTCTACTAAAAGAACCTTTAACGAAACTAAATAAAACTCTCAACTTCGAGACCGCTAGTGGTGAAATCGTTAAAATATCCGAAGCTCTAGAAAACAGAAAAATCTTGTTAGCTGGTTATGTTATGCCTATTCAATTGTTGCCAATGACTCTTGCCGATTTTGACATTGTACTTGGTATGGATTGGTTATCCAACAACCATGCTCGTATCATTTGCAATAACAAAACCGTCGAACTTCGAGCCCCTGATAAACGAACCATTCGAAATGAAGGAGACAATGACGTTGGCCAAGTTAGCATAATCTCAATGATTAGGGCTAACAAATGTTTAAATCAAGGATGCTTAGCATTCATGGCCAACGTTACCGAAGAATCCAAACCCAAAGAAATAAAAGACGTACCTATTGTTTCTGAATTCTCTGACGATTTTCCCTATGACCTTACTAGTATATCTCCCGATAGAGAAGTCGAATTTAGAATCGATCTAATGCCTGGAACCGCTCCAATTTCCAAAGCCCCATGTCGTTTAGCTCCAGCTGAAATGAAGGAATTGAAGAAACAACTTGACAAGCTACTTGAGAAGGGTTTCATTCGACCAAGTTCATCGCCATGGGGAACGCCAATACTTTCGTCAAGAAGAAGGATGGATCCATACGTATGTGTATCAACTACCACGCCCTAAACAAAGTTACTTTCAAGAATCGATATCCACTCCCTCGAATCGATGATCTTTTCGACCAACTTCAAGGTGCAAGCTATTTCTCGAAAATCGAGCTGCGTTCTGGCTATCACCAACTCAAAGTCCAATCCGAAGACATTCTGAAAACCGCTTTCCAAACAAGGTATGGACATTATGATTTCACAATCATGTCGTTTGGTCTCATTAATGCCCCAGTCGCGTTCATGGATATAAATAATCGAATTTGTAAGCCTTACTTGGATAAATTTGTTATCGTATTCATCGACGACATACTTATTTACTCTAAGTCTAAGGACGATCATGAAACTCACCTCCGAACCTTACATGAAATACTTAGAACCGAGAAGTTGTACGCCAAGATCTCAAAGTGCGAATTTTGGCTTCCCGAAGTGCAATTTCTTGGACACATCATAAACGTGAATGGTATTCAAGTGGACCCCGCTAAGATTGAATCTATCTCAAAGTGGGAGACTCCGAAGTCACCAACCGAGATCCGAAGTTTCTTAGGTTTGGCCGGCTATTATCGATGGTTCATTGAAAATTTCTCTCATATAGTCATTCCCCTAACTTTTTTGACTCGTAAAAAAATCAAGTATGAGTGGGGGACCAAACAATAAGAGGCGTTCGATATACTCAAACAAAAACTCACCCAAGCACCTATACTGGTTTTGCCAGAAGGTACCGAGGACTTTGTTGTTAGTGACGCGTCCCATTCTGGTTTAGGATGCGTACTAATTCAACAAAAGAAAGTAGTCGCTTACGCCTCTCGTCAACTCAAGGTACACCAAAAGAACTATACAACTCACGATCTAGAGTTACGCGCCATAATCTTTGCTTTGAAGATATGGAGGCATTATCTCTATGGAGTCAAGTTTATCATGTTTACCGATCATAAAACTTTGAAACACATTTTCGAGCAAAAAGAACTCAATATGCGTCAAAGGCGCTGGATGGAAACTCTAAACGACTACGACTGTGAAATCGTATATCACGAAGGGAAGGCTAATGATGTAGCTGACGCCCTAAGTCGTAAAGACCATGAAAAGCCGAGAAGAGTCCAAGCGTTAAGATTAGAACTTCAAGTTGATCTCATCGAACAAATCAAATTCGCTCAAGTCCAAGCGATCAATGAAAACAAGATCTTCGACGAAAAACATAATGGCACCATTGAGTCGTTAGTCAAAGGTGACGATGGTCTCCTTAGAATGGGAAACCGGATTTGGGTACCAATCGTTGGAGACTTAAGTGAAAAGATCATGAGCGAATCTCACAAGTCCAAATACATGATGCACCCCGATAGTGACAAAATGTATCAAAACCTAAAACCAAACTACTGGTGAAATGGAATGAAAAAGGACATCGCTTTGCATGTTGCAAAAATGTTTGATGTGTTTGCAAGTCAAGGCTGAACACCAAAAGCCCTCGGGATTGCTTCAACAACCCAAATTTCCCGTCTGGAAATGGGAGTTAATAACAATGGACTTCATCACGAAACTCCTATAAACAACTCGTCAACATAATGCCATTTGGGTTATCATTGATAGATTAACCAAATCCGCTCACTTCATACCAATCAACAGATCTTACTCAATGGATAGATTAGCGCGTATCTATGTGAACAACATCGTTGCTTTACATGGAGTACCGTTGTCTATTATTTCTGATCGAGACAGCCGATTCACGTCTCTTTTCTGGAAAAGCTTCCAACAAGCGTTAGGCACAAAGTTAAACCTTAGCACCGCCTATCATCCACAAACCGATGGGCAAAGCGAAAGGACAATTCAAACGTTGGAAGATATGCTTCGCGCTTGTGTGATAGACTTAGGTGGAAGTTGGGATGACCATATATCCCTAATGGAATTCTCGTATAAGAATAGCTATCATACGAGTATTCAAGTCGCACCGTTCGAAGCGTTGTATGGTCGTTAATGTAGAACGCTCGTGTGCTGGTCTGAAACTGGAGATAATCAATTGTCTGGACCTGAGACAGTCCAAGAAACCACCGATAAGGTTTTACAAATCCGTGAACGACTTAAGACGGCACGTGATCGCCAAAATAGTTATGTCGATGTCCGTCGTACCATGGAAAGGCGTTGTTCTCTTCGGTAAGAAAGGAAAGTAAAGTCCTCGATTCGTTGGACCCTTCGAGGTACTCGAACGAATTGGTGTTATTGCATACCGATTGCGACTACACGAGGAAATGCAAGGGATACATGATGTATTCCACGTCTCTAATCTGCGAAAGTGTCTAGCCGATGAATCTTTGTCGATGCCCTTAAAAGATGTAGAAATTAGTGAAAATCTAAAATTCATAGAATGACCAATTCAAATAGAAGATTCAAAAACAAAGAAATTGAAAAGATGAACTCTGAAAATCGTGAAAGTAAAGTGGGACTCACGAAGAGACCCCGAATACACTTGGGAACTCGAATCCGAAATGAAGAAAAAGTACCCCCACTTGTTCTAAAAGCGGATCTCGTGAAAGAGATTCATTCCAAAGTGGGGAGAATGTAACATCGTGAAAAATTTCAGATAAAAAAATGTCAAGTTTCAAAGATAACGGACCAAAAGAGCCAAGTTCCAAAGTCCAAGGACTAAAAAGTAAAAATATGTCTCCAAGACCCATAGCGATACGCGACGGGTTAGAAGGTAAGCCCATCGCGTATTGCGAAGGGCTTATTCCCGAACCCAAGAAAATGGTCAGATGGCGATACGCGATCGCCAAGGAGCCAACATAATCGCGTATCGCGATGACGTGGTCTGACAGGGCAAGACACGTGTCGCCACGTGTCAACAAGTGGCACATGGTCTCGCCACGTGGCACCGCGTCTGCCACGTGGCAAACCTAGTGCTGACGGGGCATGGCTACGTCGCGATACGCGACGGGCGGATCAAGGGGCCATCGCGTATCGCGATGGGTCCCCTGAAAATCCTATAAATAGCAAGATCGGGTTTTCTCAATTCTCACACTCACGCATATATCTCTCTCTAACATCTCTCTAAGCCTCGTAAAACGTGCCCAACTTCCTCGTTTTTCGTGCAAACCGAAGTTATCCCGAAATACTAACAAAGATATCTAGAAGAACGTGTCGCCAAAAGACGACTCGATAAACGTGTCGACGTGTGGTGAAGTATTGGTGTCTCAATTTGCGTGCAAAAGTGTTGATCAAGAAGATAAAGAAAACGAAGCGGCGTCGAAGTGCTACTCGATTGTGTAGGGTTTCTATAAGCCAACCATGGTAGGCATAATGCCCGAAGAAAATAATAATGAAATAATAAAGTCTTAATACCCTAAGTCGAGGATATAGTCGATACCTCGATAAATAACAAATAAAATATAACAAAGTTATATGAAAGAAAGAAAAGAATATATGTGTTGAATTAAATCTTTGTTATAGAATATTATTTAAGTTATAATAATTATTCTTAAATAATAAATAAAAAAGAAAAAGAAGAAGAAACATAGGGTTTTAAAGAAAAGTAAAATAAGTTAAACTATAGGTTTATTTTATAAAAGAAAAGAAAGATAAATAAGTTAAAAGAAAGAATTTTAACTTATAAAAGAAAAGAAAGAAATGTACTTTAAAACTAAAGGTTTAAAGTAAAGAAAATATAATCGAGGTAAAGATTATAAAAAGAGACTAAAGGTCTTAAGTCGGATTATATATCCAACTAACAAAAAAGTTATGCCTGTACTATAGGTGCGAGATAGCAAGAAAAGGAAATGCCCTCGGACAGTGTATTGAAGCTGATCCAAAAGAAAAGGTGAATACACCCTAACTTTATAAACTTGTTTAATCGAGTCAAATAAATAAAAAAGAATTACATGGGACTACGTGTCTCTAAAACGTTATAAAAAAAAGTAATCGCTAGCCCTCACGCTGTCGTGTACATTTGTTTGGATCCTTACATATGTGGTAAAAAGTCGGTGGGCACACTGCACCACACTTGGCCATGACCTCCGCCACGATGGTCCGGACCTAAGTTACGTCCGTGTGAGACTGACCATGTGTATACGTATGGTACCTAATTAATGTCGAACGCTGCGGTGTTTGCTGGGGTGTCTTGTGTGAGACTTAGTTTATAATTGTTTTTGTTTTAAAAGCTTGATTATTCATAAGCCACGATGGGCCGGACCTAGGTTATGTCTCGACGGGTAATCAAGTAAAAGAAAATATTTAAGCGTTAGCATATTCACCAGCATGTGTTGCTGACGTATTTTCTAAACATTTTGCAGGTAACCAAGAATAGAAGCTTGGAAATGACGAAGTGCATAACATATATGATGGCTCGGATTATTTTGTTTAAATATTAAAATACGAAATGGTGGTTTGTAATGAACAAGTAATATTTTGTAAAACTTAAAACGGGTATTTTATAATATCGTCTTTTGTGATGTTAATATTATACTTTAAATCCACATAAATATAAGGCTTCCGCTTTTAAATCGTAACTATGATTTATTTACAAATGTGGTACCAACATATGTGCCATACACCTAGGCCATGGTCTGGGGTGTGACAAATTACACTCGTATTGCTATTTTATTTGGTCGTGAATCCACCAAAACAAAATGACAATTTTTTTTGATGGGCTCAAACTATTCTATAAAAAATAATTTACGAAATAAATAATAAGACAAAATAGTTAATATTTAATTTAATATTATAAACGGCAGAAAGAATAATAAAAAAAACTGCATATATAAGTACCGGAAATGAGATGCTCGAGATTTTTTATCGATAATTTATGAAATATGGATTTTATTGTAGCCATTGACAGAACCCGAGTGGGGTTAGTTGTCCCTCGAAGATTGGGGGGGGGGGGGGTTCACTATCCTTCGCCTATGTTGAGAAATGAAAAACTTCATTATCTTGTATTGTTTATTTGGTTTTGCCAAGACAAAAACATGAAAAAACCGGCCGAACATATTGTCAAACAAAACAAGTTTGATACGCAAACACTTATGTGTGAAACACCAAATTTACTTACTATGGGACGGGTTTCAAGGTATACCCGATTTTAGTTTGATAGACCCAACCTACTTAACTCGAAACCTGAATATAGAACATGAAATCCGAGAGCATGTGAATATGTGATATTTATGAACTCGTGGGTGACACAATTAGGACCAATTAACCCGCGTTGTTGCTATTTTATTTGATCGTGAACCCACTAAAACAAAATGACAATTTTTTTGGATGGGCTCAAACTAATATATAAAAATCAATTTATGAAATAAATAATAAGATAAAATAGTTAATATTTAATTGAAGTTTATAAATGCAAGAAAAAAAATGCAGATATAGGTACTGGTAATGAGATGCACGAGATTTTTAGTCGATAATTTAGGAAATATAGATTTTATTGCAATCATTGACAAAACCAGAGTGGGGTTAGTTGTCCCTCAAAGAGGGGGGGGGGGGGTCACTATCTTTCGCTTATGTTGAGAAATGAGAAACTTCATTATCTTGTATTGTTTATTTGGTTTTGCCAAAATAAAAAAATGAAAAAACTGGGCGAACATATTGTCAAACAAAATAAGTTTGATACGCATACACTTATGTGGGAAACACCAAATTTACTTACTTTGGGACGGGTTTCTATTTTACTCTGGTATACCCGATTATTGTCGTATAAACCCGACCTACTTAACCTAAAACCTGAATATAGAACATGAACTCTGAGAGCATGTAAATATTTGATACATATGAACTCATGGGTGACACAAAAAGGATCAATTATACCCGTATTGCTATTTTATTTGGTCATGAACCCACCAAAACAAAATGACAATTTCTTTGGATGGGCTCAAACTATTCTATAAAAATCAATTTATAAAATAAATTGTAAGACAAAATAGTTAATATTTAATTTAAGATTATAAATGGCAGATTAAAAATAAAAGAAATGCAGATATAAGTACGGGAAATGAGATGCACCAGATTTTTAATCGATAATTTATGAAATATAGATTTTATTGCAACTATTGACAGAACCAGAGTGTGGTTGTCCCTCGAAGAGGAGGCGGGGGGGGGGGGGGGGGGGGAGGGGGCACTAGCCTTCGCCTATGTTGAGAAATGAAAAACTTCATTATCTTGAGTTGTTTATTTGGTTTGCCAAGAAAAAAAATGAAAAAACCGGGGGAATATATTGCCAAACAAAACAACTTTGATACGCATACACTTATGTGGGAAACACCAAATTTACATACTTTGGGACGGGTTTCAATTTTACTCTGTTATACCCGATTTTAGTCGGATATACCCGACCTACTTAACCCAAAACCTGAATATAGAACATGAAATCCGAGAGCATGTGAATATGTGCTACTTATGAACTCGTGGGTGACACAAAAAGGACCAATTACACTCGTATTGCTATTTTATTTGGCCGTGAATCCACCAAAACAAAATGACAATTTTTTTGGATGGGCTCAAACTAATAAATAATAAGACAAAATAGTTAATATTTAATTTAAGATTATAAATGGCAGACAAAAATAAAAAAAATGCAGATATAAGTACGAGTAACGAGATGCACGAAATTTTTAATCGATAATTTAGGGAATATAGTTTTTATTGCAAACATTGAAAGAATCAGAGTGGGGTTAGTTGTCCCTCGAAAATTGAGGGGGGGGGGGGGGTCACTACCCTTCGTCTATGTTGGGAAATGAGAAACTTTATTATCTTGTATTGTTTATTTGGTTTTGCCATGACAAAAAAATGAAAAAAAACTGGACGAACATATTTTCAAACAAAACAAGTTTGATACGCATACACTTATGTGGGAAACACCAAATTTACTTATTTTGGGACGGGTTTCAATTTTACTCAGGTTTACTCGATTTTAGTCGGATAAACCCGACCTACTCAACCCAGAACCTGAATATAGGACATAAAATCCGAGAGCATGTGAATATATGATACATATAAACTCATGGGTGACACAAAAAGGGCCGATTACACCCATATTTATATATATATATATATATATATTAATTTACAACTATTATTGACAAAAGGTGTGCTTTATTGTTGTATATAATGCTTTTGAGGTTGTTACTTGTGCTTTAAAAGTTGCATACGATGCATTGTGTTGTGTACTTATTCATTTGCTTAACACGTGTGTATCCACCACCGTTTCAGAAAGTTTATTTGTCACCAGAGAGTTTTTATCTCATCTTTCATTATCTACAGCCTACTCCATCCTCATATACCAACGGACTTTCTCTCTCTCCTGGTCTTCACCGGTGGCAAAACCCTCTGCCACCATCCCGTCGTTATCAACATCATCGTCAGCGTCGGTTCCACCCTCTTCAACAGCCGCAGCCGTCACCGCCATCGTCTTCAACCACCACCATTTAGAAACCCTAGGTGGTGGTCAGTTGTGTGGTGGTGCTTTGCTGAGGTGTTGGTAGACGATCTCGAAAGGTGGTTAAACTACTGTTGTCGGGTTTCTGTTTGGAAACCCTAGGTGACGGTGGCTGGTAACGGCGGTGGTCCAGTGGCCGTGAAAATCTCTAATTGCAGAAGCGCTAGAACTAACGTGGTTATTTTCTATCTGATATTCTGAATTGATGTGATTACCCCTAAATATACAATGTTTAATGCCTGATGTCTTACTGTTTGCGATGTTTGATTTGGTATTGTTTTGAGGTTGATTGTTGTGTTTTGTGCTTTGCTCTATTGTTTCTTCCGGTTACCACTTGCTTTATGGCTGTGATGATGCTCTGCTTTTTGGCGTGGCAACATATGTTGCAGCCATTGTGCGGACCTGAGCCTCATGTAGGCAGTGAACTTACATTATTTGTGTTTTCATAAAATTACAATATGTTGTCAACGAATTATATAGCACATTGAATATTTTGCTAACAACGTGCGGGCGGTGTGGTGCCTTATGTCTATTTTGTGACGTTAGATGCCGTGCACATAAGTGTTTGATGAAATGTGCCTCTCTTCGTCTGGGTTTAAGAAAGGCTGTGACGGTTTTATGAGCCTAGGTACGCTGCACATAAGGTGTTTGACGGGATGCTTTGACCATTGTGCTACACCTTTAGGATTTTGGGGTGATGATGATACCGTGGTGCTTGGAAACAATCAACTACAATTGCAGCCATGAATATAATCTGATCTGTCTGTATGAAAATTGTCATTAAAACTTCATATTAAATATATTAAAATAGCTAATAATCTTTTTCATCCTTTATTTTCCAACAGGTCTAGGGGCACAAAGGTACATGCTGAGCATTACTTCTAGCTACCAGGTAAACTATTAGTTGTCACTCAACTCGCTATTATTGTCAGCTTACTTACTGTCGGGTAATGATGATTCTGCTTCCGTATGAATTCGAATTTCAATCTAGAGTTGAAAAAGTAGCCTGTAAACAAACCAAACGTGCAGTGAATAGTTCCGCAGGAAGTTCATTTATGTTCGTTTATTTTATAAACGAACAAACATGAACCAAAAAGTTGTGTTCATTTATGTTTGTTTACATCCATTTATAATTTTCGTTTATGTTCATTTAAATATTTATAGAGAATAATTATATATAATCTGGATTAGTCATCTACTTGATGGTTTATATTTGTTTCTTTTTGTTCATATAAGTGTGTTCATTTATGTTTGTTTATCTTTATTCAGTTATGTTCATTTACGTTCGTTTATGTTCGTGAACTGTTCATTTAGATTTTAAACAAACGAACATAAACAAACACGAGCATGTTCATTTTCCAATAAACGAACATGAACACAAATATTTGTTTGATTAAGTGTTCGTCTTAGTTAAAAGTTAAATGAACGAATACAAACATGCCCATATTCGTGTTCGTTCGGTTCGTTTACAAAACTATGAAAAAAGTAGATATTTTTTTGAAATTTTTGTAAAGATGGGATTTCATCTCTTGAAATAATCAAGAATCTGTGGAGATTGCTTTGCCATTTAACTTATTAATATATAAACATAAAATCATAAAAAATGGGTATATTTTGCTAATACGTTTATACAGCCAGAAACAACAACATATTAAATGACAAAATGGCATCCACTTCGAAGTTATTAAAATGCTTCTCCTTTTTTTTTTGGTAATTAATAGGGAGAAAATAAGAGAATTAAAATCGCCTTTTTGTTGTAATTAGTGACCGTACCCGTGCGTTATGACGGGCCGAGTTGGTGCCATGATTTGTGTGTTTTAGACATATTCATAAAATCATTAGGAGTTATTAACATCATCAAAGTCGGTGACATTGTTAAACCTTGAAAGCTCGACTAGAAGAAGACAAGGTTAATCTTATTATGAAGTTCAATTCTTTCATGCTTAATATTAGAATATAAAGAGTTGATGGGTGGGTTTAGACTGACTGACTGTAAAACATGTATTTCTAATAACAAATGAGGAAGGTTTGCTGGAAGTTTTTTATGGAGTTTATGAAATAGATGTAATGATAGTGAATTAGCGATTGTATTTGTGTGGTTTTTTTTTACAGATTACGGCTTTATATGGTGTGGAACATGATGACTATCGAATCGAAGCCAACTGAGATGCTGGTAAGTTATTTTTTGCCTATTTATTTTGTTCAAAACAAATACACAGATACTATACATGTTAGGAGGTAAAAGTTTGAAATTTAGCTTACAGTCCATGCCAGCCATGTTGAGTATTGATTCATTGGGGTTTATGTACTTTAAAGTTTTTGTTACTTTATTTATTGAGGTGATGTAACTATTAAAGTTCATCTATTCTTTACTTAGATGTAGTTTTGTATGCTTTCTGCACTGTTTTTGTTTCTCTGTTTTGACTTAAGTTTAGCTATTGTATTATATGTTTAGCAGGTTTTAAAAAGTGCCACCAGATGTTGGCTTCAAACTTTGATTACGAGGTATTATATGTTTAGCAGGTTTTAGAAGGTGCCACCGGATGTTGACTTCAAACTTTGATTACGATAGGTTGGCAAGTTTGTTGTATTTTTGAACTAAGGGGCAGTATAACGGACATTTAATTACAAATAAGTTTGTAGTTTATTATTAGTGTTACTGAATTAGCAAAGCTGTATCTCAAATTGTTAGTAGTTATAGTGTTGTTATTGTGAATTAGTGTGCTACTAAATTATCAAATTTGTTTTCGAAATTACATACTGCCACCAAGCGTGGGTCATTTGTGTTTTCGTAACATAAAGTATCTTCTTTTTCTTACTTAATGGCCCCCGCTGCAACGCGGCGCGGGTCTAAATACTAGTTGCTATTTAATTGGTCATGAACCCACCAAAACAAAAGGACAATTTTGTTGGATGGGCTCAAACTATTCCATAGAAATCAATTTATGAAACAAAAAATAAGACAAAATAGTTAAGATTATAAATGGCAGAAAAAAATTAAAAAAAAATGGAGATATGAGTACGGGAAATGAGATGCACGAGATTTTTAATCGATAATTTAGGAAATATGGATTTTCATCAATTTTTTTACACGCTCGTTGCGGCAAAGCACGTTAAATGCATTCCATGTTTAAAATCTACCAAATGTTGTGGCGAAAAGTCATTCGATATCAGTTTGATTCCTTACAATAAAAGTTATGTTGGCAAATTTGAAAGTCTTAAATTTCTAGAAGTTGTGACCAAAGTTAAAAGTCTAAAAGTTTAATTATACAAGTGTAAAATTTCTTTTTTTTTTCCTACCTAAGCGTAAGTTTTTTATGCCAAAGTTGCAATGCTAAAAATATTGTTGTAAAAGTTGAAAGGGCAAGAGTTTCATTTCAAAAGTTTAGGGGATAAACAAAACATGTGAAATTTAAATTGAGAGGCCAAAAGGTAAATGGTAAAAATCCAAAGGAACAAATTTTAGAAGCTGCCTTTTAAAATACATACAACTACATAGTTTGAAATGAAAAAACCTAATGTGATTATGTGAAGTGTGAATCCTCTTAGAACATTGAAGAACCACGCCTATCCCGGAACATAAATCACTTGTTAACCTTAATGATATAAACACTCAAAACATTAATCCCAACAAACATAAGAAAACTAAATATAAAATATACTTCTTTGTTACCAAATCCCAACACAAAAGCCACCGTAATTTTCTATTCATGGGGCATAAGACAGTTAAATAGGCCGTAATTTTCTTTTCATGGGGTATAAGACATAATTAAATAGGCAGCACTGCACATATGCACGCAACATCGCTCAGTCTTTTGTTCTCGAGATTTTTTAACACACGGGGCTGACACACCACGGGCAATCAACCAGCTACAAAATGTTCCGCTGCGTGTCACACTAGGGAAACTATCCAAAAGCGGTGCACTGTAAATGCTTGGCTCACTAAAGGCATACTCCTCACCACAACTGAACACAAGACCACCAAACACCTCCCGCTTATCACCGCCAGTGGTGTTGGTGGTGTCATTGAATGATCTCAGATGGCTAGAGACAATAGCAAGAGAGGATAAAGTTGCGGTAGAATCCTCATGGTAAAAACGGAATGTATCACCGGTTTTTGATGTCGTTTCCTTTAACATACAAATACTCCGTCTCATTCCTTCTTTAAGATGATAAAACCAAATAAATTTTAATGTGTTTATATGTAAATAATAAAAAGAATCATAACATAAGCACTTATCAATTTAGTGATTTAATTTTCTGTTTGTTACGTATAACATTTTGTAGTTTTTTTTTCTAAACAATTGTCTATTGTTGTTTCGTCATTAAGCTTAACTACTTGGTATGCCCGTACACGGTTAATAAGCTACTATTTGGAAAAAGAAAAATAATTTAATTGCTCGAAGAAAAAGACGATATTAAAATCAAGAACAAAAACTAGTGTCGTACCCATGAACTGAATATAATGCAAGAGACGTCATACATCCGGCTTTTTCTCGACCAATGGAGAATTTTCTTTCTTTCGTTACCTCAATGTAGAGATCATAACTCTCTGATTCTACCTATGAGTAGTATTATTTAATTGTATATGAGAGAAAAAATGTAATGATTTTTTGTGTAATTATAGAAACAAATAAGTTGCTTGGAATGCTCTTAGAGAAAAGAGTAAGTAAATTGCAAGAAAATGTAATATAGCCTCATCGTATTACTACTCAAAACTTAATATGCCATGTCAGCAACAGCCAAAAAGTCAACATGGTCGTCAGTGGCATCACTTTGAATTTTGACCGGTGGCAGTCTTATGAATTAGACTATTAAAGTCTTAGATAAAAATTTCGAAAGTATGAATGTATGATCCTTTATTATCAGATTCTTTAGGTTGGGTCCATTTGAGAGAGAACAATATAATTGGAAATGTGACCAATATTCATCAAATAATCAGTAAAACTAATTTCATTTACATACTTCTAAAAGTTCAAAATTTCATAATTTTCACTGCGCATGGCTATTAAAATATCATGATTTTCATAAATTTCATATTGATATATATAATTTGAATGAGTATGTATGAAAGTTTGAACTTTTATTATGATTTATAGTGAGAACTGATTCAGGACTAAATAGGTTTGGGTCAGATTGGTAATTAAAAAATGAGGTCAGGTTAAAACGGGTTCTAAGCAAAATGAATTTGGGTCAATACGGGCTGATTTGTAAAAGTAAACCCCCCACCCCAAAAAAAAAGAAAGAAAAAAAACCTTTTTTTGTTAAAAAGAGTTGTTACCTAAGGGTTAAACTGAGTCTTTCTAGAAGGGAAGAAAAAAATAGTACCCACCCCATATTAACCCATTATCAATGTAGTTATAATAGAGTAGCTTGAGTTGAGTATTAACTAAAGATAAAGAATAACATACTTCATCATAAACTTGATTCAAAATAGTCACACCATCAATATTCTCATGTGACCCTTCTCTCCCTGCAGCGATCCACATCGAATAGCATGTATCAATAACGGATGTTACCTTGTATGTGGGGCCTACAGGTGACAACCCGCTTGCTAATACAGCATGAAATTGAGTTTCTCCTATACCTGCTCAAAAAATATTTAAGAATTTTTCATAGCTGGATGGAACCGACCTTCAAATGAAACATAAACTAAATAAATTACAAAGAAAAACTTATTTGAGTTTTAATCCGAAAGAATAGTACTTGAGAATTTAGAGACTCAAGTAGCAACTTTAAAGTATAAAAACAAGGATACGATAAAATATTAAATATGCAAGTGTAGGTTTGATGTTACCGGGAGGTTTATTCCTATCCACTGCAAATACCAAGGCAGTGGCAGCAGAAGTACCAACTTTAGCATCATTGGTACATCGATATTGAGGGCTGTTATTACCAACAATGACAGTATCTAGTGCCAAGGCATAATCTACAATAATGAAAAAACTAACATAAAATTAACTATACAAGTCGGCATAACAAAGTAAGCGAAGAGTTTTGGAACCAACACAAACCCATTTTTTCCAAACTAGCTGTCATGCAGTTGAAGTAGCGGTGTAACAAATAAGAAATGAATTTGATCTTGTTAAAAAAACATAAAGGTTATTGTTGTTAATTTATGCTAAGATAACATAAGCAAAGACTTACACAAAACATTATAATGGCAGCAGGGAATTAGACCCTGAAACAGAAATTGAGAATTCCCTAATGTCTATTATAAATTCGTCAATCATGTCCATTTTTGGTTCCTGATACATGAATTCACAAACTTATATAGTATAAAGAGCTTAAAACAAGAAAAAAAAAAATAAAGATGAGATTTGTTACCTCAATTTGCTTTGAAAGTGAGATTGTTGTAACTTTCAGACCCGGTAGAAATCCAACAGTCAACATGATTCCATGAGGTTCATGTGGAAATACGAACTCAACCTGCAGATTACTCGATTCGTTACTTTTTTATTACCAGGTGGTAGAAAATGACTATGAAAACATACAAGACCTGTTTGAATTCATCAGAAAGTGCATCCCTTGCGATTATTCCACAGGGACTAATATTGGTTATGACCGGAACTTGAGAGCCTAGTGCTTTAGTAATCTGCAATCCACTCATGAAATTTTCAAAGCGTTTGAAACTAAACTGACATTCAATAATCATATTTGAAGTAGAAATGACATACAAGGCTGTGAGCCTCTTTCACAACGTCCGTCTCATAGTCGTATAAGCCACCAACTGAAACAATGGCAAAATGAGGACGAATGGGCTCAGCTAATACTTTGTTCAACACTTCTTCTACAGCTACCTGATCATAATTAATTAGGGCATACAAATTATTATTATTATTATTATTATTTGAATAAATGATAATTTCTGATTTATGTAAAATTAGGTTTGAAAAAAGTTGCATGGAAAGACGGATTGAGGGAGCATGCTGAGAGAGCTTGGGACGAGAAAGGAGGCGTTCAATGAGCAAGCGGCGGAGGCGAAAGAGGTTGCCGGAAGTCTACTCACGATGTTATGGAGAAGGTCATCATTGATGGCATCAATAGGAGCGACGTCATTTCGGTGTTTGATGGTGGTGGCGGTGATAATAAAATTACTGTGTTAATTTTTTTTTTTTTTTTAATATTATAATTTTTTTTTTTTTTTTAAAGATGCAGAGGTGTTTATTGGAATCTTCAAACGGTATCGTCACATACCGATTCAAGGCTTTGGTTACAGTTTGTGGATTATCGTTTATTGAACGTTGGTACAGTATGAGTACCCCTACCAATTTAGTCATTCGGTAGCAATTGTGTATCGGTACTCGAATAGATTCTATTTATCTAGTACTCGTACCGATACTTAAACCAAGTTTAGTAAAATAAATAAAATACAAAAACAAAGTGATACCAAAATTGATACCGTACCGAAAGTACTTGTATCGGTACCCGTAACATAAAATTCGGTACGGTAATCGGTAACAAGTTTTAATTTTTTCGGTACATGTAATTTTAGGTGCCCGGGCATGTTCTGTCGCCTTTGGTCAGGGTGTGACACAAAGCATCAGGCCGCATATAAAAGATGGGCTACTTTCGGACCTTGATTAGGAGTTTGGAAACTCGACAATATTTCTGCCTCCTCCACCGAGTGCACTATATTTGAGAAGGTCTCCATAACCATAAACAAAATTAAGGAGATAAGCCGATAATGGGTCTCCCTGTCTCATTCCTAAAAATAAAGTAGTATATATATAGACATTTTTTTTTCAAAAAACATAAAATCTTTGAATAACTACCAACAAAAGTGTGGGAGTGAAAGCAAGCTGAAACTCGACATGCGATAGTTAGGTGGCAAGCTACAAATAACTATCCTAAAGCATTCACATCATATCCATAAAAAATATGAATGAAGTTTTTATAATGTATGGAGTGATTTAGAGTGTTGTGAGAGGAGAAGAGAGGAAATACATTAATTTTTATATATATTTGAAAAGTTTATGTTCACCTTCTGTAATTTTTTAATATTTTATTAAAGTGTTTGTGTGTAAAGAAGAAATAAAATGTAATGATAAAGATATTAAAACATATTATTTAATTGAAAGAAATATAGAAAATATATGATTTTTAGTGTACTTTTAGATTTAAAGATATGGGTATAGATGAAATGCTATAATCTATAATATATATAAACGAAGATATAAAAATCTTACGTGTCGCGATGTGGTCGCTCCCCCTTTTTTTGGAGTCACCAGATTTGCTTGATTTTTAAATGGAGGCTTCTCATGCATTGGACCCGAATTCATGGGTTTGGGTCTTACCAAACCCAGATATTTCTTAAACGGGTTATAACATCTTATTAAATTAAAAATTATTCTCACCAAATTATTGATGTATAATTCCTATAAAATAGGATATAATAAAAATTGATATCTTATTTATTTTAAAAAAGATATATATATTATTTAAATTAAAAAACCAATTTGATAGAAAAAAAAAAATAAACGGGTCTTGGGTCTCATCAAACCCATATAGTTTTTAAACCGGGTTATAATATCTCATTTATTTGTGAAACAATTTATCATCAAACCATAAGTATATTATTAATTTCATACAATAAAAATAATAATAATTCAAAAAGTAAATACATATTAGAAACAAATGATATAAAACAACACGTATGCTATAATTTTATATATACTTTTAGATTTAAAGATATGGGTAAAGTGATTAAAATGGGCATCTAATAAACAAATAAAATAATATTTAAAAAAAACGGCTATAAAGCCTTTATCCAATGGCTACATTCAAACTAGGGTGCACAAAAGAACCGGTTTCGGATCCGACCTGGCGGTTTTTACCTGGAACCGGACCCGACTCTACCCACGGGTATGGACTGGGCTTTGGATTCTCCCTGGAACCAGAACCGACCCGGACCCGGTGGAAACGGTTCCGCCAATACCCGGTCAAAACCCGACCCTACCATACCCGAAACCAGAAAAAAAAACCGATGGAACCGGTCAAATACCGACTATACCTGGAACCGGTTTTGAGTTTTGTTGACCATATCCGATTCCGGTTCCTAAGAATACTCGGTTTGTGCACCTCTAATTCAAACTAGTGATGTAGTGAGGACAACTCGCAGTCACTACACGAATAGCATACTTGTACGGGCGGCGATAGTGTAACCACACGCGTTGTGATACCAGCCCCTTATTTGCTTACAGTCGTACCTCCCTATTAAATTAGGGGCCATAATCACATAAACAAGAGTTAAATGGACATTTTCGTCCCTATGGTGTGCGACTTTCGTCACTTCAGTCCAAAGTTTGATTTTTTGTCAATTTAGTCCTACTAGTTTTCATTTTTAACCCGTTATATCCTCCCGTCTAACGGCATCCAAGTATGCCGTTAGTTTAAGGGTATTATTGTCTTTTTCTTTTTTAGTTTTAGATTATGTTTAATTTAAATTAATTTTCTTTTCCTTATAATACCAAAAGCAGATGAAGCCCTAGATCAACAACCAAATTGTTCATCAAAACCCTAGATCTTCAACCATGGTTTTCTGCTTATGTGGTTGGCCTACTGTGATTCGTACTTCATATAGGGAGAGTAACCCAAGAAGACGGTTCTATTGCTGCAACAAACAGGTAAGTTATACAATTGTATTATATTGTCTTTTGAAATTGGGTTTTTTCCCCCTAATTTTTGTTAATTACAGCCAAGGAGTTGTGGCTTTGTTGTTTGGGTGGATCCTCCAATATGTCAAGCATGTGATAAAATGGAATTGAAGACCAAAAGAATGAAGTTTGCATTGACTTTTGTTTTGGTTGTTTTTTTTAATTTATGTATGTTTCCACTAAATGTTGAAGTTGTCTAGCTAAGATCTCTTTGTTGTATGGTCATGGTACAACTGTATTGTCTTTTGTGGTACTAATTCTATGATATGAAAATGTATGGTCTTTGTTTGAACATATGGTTAGATTAACAACTCAATGTTTGATTAAGTGTTTTGTAAAATGTTTGACAGGTTAATTGGTTGGTTTTGTGTAAAATATTTGACGACTCAATTGTTGTATGGTCATGGTACCACTGCAGTTAGTCAAAATTAACCAAATACAAAAACATATGAAATTAAAGATTAACAGATTATACCACTAGCCATTGCAATTGACTTTTATAAAAGTCAAAATTAACCAAATACAAAAAACATATGAAATTAAAGATTAATAGATTATGCCACTAGCTATTGCAGTTGACTTTTGTAAGGTCAATATACCACTAGCCATTGCAGTTGTATATTAACAGATTAACAGCTTATATTGCTTTTGCATGTTAAGGTCAAATGACTTTTGTAAGATTAACAGATTATATTTTTTTTGTATGTTAAGCCGTTACCATCTTGTTAGACATATGAAATTCAGATCAGTTAATTATGCGGTATGCAAAGTACCAAGGTAATTTGCAAATAGACCAAAACATATCAGTATGCAGAGTACCAAAATTATGTAGATTACCAAAATGCCCTTTATCAGCCTGCTTGTTCAGATCAAACAAACAGGAAAAAGAATAGATAAATAGATCAAAAACATATTTATGCAGATTAACAAAAAGATAAACAGATAGACCAAAATGTCCTTTATGGCCTTTATGCAGATCAAAAAACATTCTCTTTACATATAGACCCAAAAGGATAAACAAGCAGATCAAAAACATATTTATGGCCTTCACCAATACAGATTACCAAAATTCCCTTTAACTAAAATCAACTATGCAATTTAACAATATACCACTAGCCACTGAAGTTGACTTTGTAAGGTCAACTAACCAATACAGATTACCAAAATGCCCTTTAACTATAATCAGTAGGCCCTTTGTCAATTAACCATAACCAGGAGAAACATAAAGTAAAAAGTACCAAAAGATTACAAGTTTTAACATAAAGTAAAAAGTACCAAAAACATCCTAATACCAAAAGATTATAAGTTTTAACATAAATAAACATAGTACCAAAATATTACAAGTTCAAATAGTATGCAATCCTAATAACACACTTTAAACCTTTGAACCGCCTGCTACATCAGTTGCATCAACTTGTGTTTCTGAACCTCCTGCTTCTCCTGTTTCTCCTGGTTTCCTCTTCTTGCAAGATCTCTTGTTGTGTCCAATTGTTGCAAATATCACACGTAACTGTACGACCCTTCCTTGGAAATTTCTTGGCTTTACCAACCTTTTGACTCAGTTCTTCAATTTCCATAGCAGATTTCTTTCTATTCTTTTTTGGTCTACCAATTTGCACATGGTGCTTAGGAGTAGTCAATGTAGTGGGCCAAGGGGATGGCACCCATTCTTCTTGGCCATTGATTGGATCTATGGTGTGTGCATAAACATACTTCCATGTCTCTAACCAATACACTTTGTCAACCCATTTCTCTGGCACATCAACATCCAATCCATGTTCACCCATATCAAAAATACATACCACTGCATGTTTGCATGGAATTCCAGTCAAGTCCCACATTCTACATGTGCAAGACCTTTGGTTAACTGACACAACATAATTACCTTATGCCCGTCACTCATAAAAGTGAAATTAGAGTTAGATGTCAAATCCAGATCATCAGCTAAAATCTTCAAAAATCATGTCCATGAACTGATATTTTCTGATTCAACTATTGCATATGCAACATGGTAAATACCATTGTTGCTATCAACTCCAACAGCAGTTAAGATCTGGCCTGGGTATATCCCCTTTATGAAACAACCATCTAGCCCCAATAATTCTTTCCTACATAATTTAAAACCTTCCCTCAATGGAGCTAAGCATACATAAATCCTCTTAAACTGTCTAGTTGGGCTGTTAGGATTAAATTCCATTTCAACATCAATCTTGATAGTTGTACCTAGCATAAGTAAACAGTTTTAAGATACATAAGTAAATAGTTTTAGCAAAACTTAAAAATACATACCTGGATTGCATCTAATCACCTCTTGACAGTATTCTCTAAGAATAGCATACAGACCACTAAAAGCATGCACAACATTTTTAGCAACTCTTTTAGCCTTGTAAATCTGGTTTGGGGTGACTTGAACTTGCGACTTCCTTTGAATATTTTTTTTGCAATTTCCTCATACTTTCATTTGGGTTGTCTTCAAGATCTTCCTCCAGTTCCTTTGCCAACCACCCAACCGTGCATAAACCAACAGTTCAAGTTTGTAAATATTGATGTTCAGTATCTAATGTTGTCACACACCATGTTCTTTTAGCCCCATCAAAAGACACATGTAGGACCCATGGGCAAGTGGGAGGAGGAATCTTATTCCTTTTAGGTTTGGATTTATGGCTGGAACTACCCTCTTGGGCCCCACAATTTTTTTACATTTTCTTTTCCTCCTTGGCATGGGATTCTCTTTCACCTCATTTGTCTTGTTATCATTATTTTCACAACTATCCATATTTAAGTTTCTCCCCAAACACACTACATGATACCTAATCTTGTCATTCTTCACAACATGAAGTTGTCTCCTTGAATTAATTGCATGAGTCTTCACCATTTGCTTTATCTCATCTTTACCACCAAAAGTTTGACCCAAGTAAAAAGGGCAATATTCTTCATCAGTTTCTTTTGAGTGTGATTTTCTTTTTTTTTCTTGTTCATCCTAATAGCTCTTTGCAATATAGTGTCATTATCAGGATCATTAAGACTATCAATATCATGTAGATCTAAATCATCTAAGTCATCTCCTTTATCTTCAACATCTTCACCTTCATCAGGTATATCTAGGGCTGCACAGAGTACAAAACCCGACCCAACCCGAGAGAAGCCCGACCCGAGGACCGATGTATCTGGATTATGAAGACCGACTACCGAACCAGTTGAGGTTAATCGGGTTCGGTCCTACCTCTGGTCGGTTCATCGGTTTTATAGAAGAGAACCAAAACCGAATTTCCATCTTTCACGAGTCTAAATTGCAGGAGACTATATGGGCTAAACCATGCAGGAAACAATTTGGATACAATTCAAATTCACCTGCTGAGCGATTAACCGATTAATCCATAAACAACACAGTAAGTTTTCATGTTTTTATTGCGATTAATAGATTAATCGACAATTTTTTTCATGCTCGATTAGCAATTTTAGTGTAATTTCGAAGTGGGTGTTCAGGTAGGTCCATGAATCATCCTATTTAACTGTTTTTTATAATTTGATTGCTTAATTTTGAGGGTAAATAGATCAGTAAAAGTTTAGGCTTATCGTTTGATTAAATTTGCCCACCAACTGTTTGAAAAAATGTCTGAATGAACTCTTCGGTAATTATCCGCTTGATCGATTAATGTTGTTACATGTGATTTGATTAACAATCTGTACCATATATATATAGTTTTCAAACAACATTAGTCATTATAATCTCCTACTTAAGCAAGCATATAATTCAGCTTGTATGAAGATTTTTAATTGGTGTTAGTAATTAACGCTGCAATTTTTTAGGACTGGTAAAACCGGTCTTCGGGTTTTTTCAGTCTTCACGGGCAAAATACCGACCCGACCCCAAACCGATTTGACTAGATTTTAAAGACTGATTTTAATACCCTAAAATTAGGGTCGGTTCGGGATCGGGTTTTTTTGGCCGGTTCTTCGGGTTTTTTCGGTCCGGACCTAATTCCGCACACCCCTTAATATCATCCACAGCTACTCTAAATAATTCCATATCCTGATTTGAGTCATCCATACTATTATCTAAATAGAGTAAAAACCAAATTTGGCGCCACAGTTTGGACATATATCAGATATTGACTTTGTCAATAGCTTTGGAAAGGTAAAAAATCTGTTTACTATTGCCCAATGGTCTATGCTTTGAGGTCATAGTCTTTCTTTTGGATAATTGCACAGGCTCGACTCTTCTCTTAGTCAACAACTTTTTTGATTATTCTTTTAAATGTGAGCCCCACAAATTTTGAGGGTTGCATCAACCTCTGCTACGTCTGTACCACCTGTCTCATGCCTTTTGATGATCTTTTTACCTAGGCTTCTTTTTTGTCTGAATCTACATTCAGAATTCCAACCATCTCTTCATCTATTATCTGGTGAGTCTGTATGTCATGTTTGTGCTTCATTTTTTAGGTTTAACCAACCTTCGCTAACCTATTGTCTCTGTGTAATTTCAAACTTCGTCGTCAGGATTCTTAGTTTCTGAATATTTCTTAAAAGCTAGGGCTTATGAATTCTTCAAGGTTGTGTGTTTTATGTATCGTGTAGCAATACGATCTTCTTTTTCACTAAAGCTTTAAGTTAACAGTTATTTTAATTACTAATCAACAATGGTCAGAAAGTGTTGGAATTTTTAAGTGTGAATGAAGGAAGTGGTAAAGGTTTGTC
Organism: Bidens hawaiensis; assembly: GCF_021521415.1. Classification (NCBI taxonomy): domain Eukaryota; kingdom Viridiplantae; phylum Streptophyta; class Magnoliopsida; order Asterales; family Asteraceae; genus Bidens; species Bidens hawaiensis. Next base: position 60,760 of record NW_027506163.1, on the reverse strand, counting down.
CCATATCGGTTTGGGAACAAAATAATGAATGGTTTATAAGGTGGAGCCCTTACACCCATTTGAATTCTTTGTGACATGTTTTACCACAAGTTCTACCCCGCGGGGGGGGGGGGGGTGGGTGCAAATTTGGGTTTCTGGACTAGAAATTCATCGAACTCGTGCGTGCCCGCACGTCCTGCGGACACGAATGCAACTCCGAAAACCCGAGCCCGCGTCAGAAGATTTTTTTGAATTCGGTTTTGAAATTCAAAATATGGTGGTCTAGTCAATACCATTAATAATCATAATGATTATGATTATTGTGTTTCAGTTTCAATTCTTTTTGTTAATGGTCATTAGATGAGTATTGTTATTATTTAATATTCTTTAATGGTCATAACTAAGAGTTGATTATATGGTTATGACTCTTGGCTATAAATACCATTGCATTCTTCATTTGTAGACACACCAAAATCACAACACACTTCATCTTCTTCCTATTGCAGCAACAATATAATTTCCGTTTACGTTTCAGGCAAGTGTCCGAGTCCGGCAGAGCACCGATTCTGTTTCGAACCGGAGTACCCTGGGAACAGACCGAGAATCTGTTTAAGGGAATTGTGTTAAACACAAGCCCGGTTTTACTGCATTGTTTATTTTCGTTTAATTTTCTGGAATTTATAATACAAGTTTTCCAACAAACTTAAACAGATTACTTATTATTATTCTTGTATTTACGTTTTATAATGGAATCCCAACCCATGAGCGCTGCTGTTTCTGCCATCATGACTACCGCTGTTGCTGTCACAACCGGTTTGGTTGCTCCGCTGCCGAGTGCAGCCACGTCTCATGCTGAAAAACCGGAGAAGTTCACCGGTGTGAATTTCAAACAGTGGTAACAAAAGATGTTCTTTTATTTGGCCACTTTGAACCTCGAGAGGTTCTTGACTGAAACCGTTCCTCATGTTGATGAGGGGCAACAGATGCGCTGTCGGTGAGGGGAATCATTCGGATGTCTTGTGCCGGAACTATGTCTTGAATGGCATGGTTGATGCACTTTATAATGTGTATTGTAAGGCCAAGACTGCCAAAGAATTATGGGAGTCGTTGGACCGCAAATACAAAACTGAATATGCCGGTACTAAGAAATTCGTGGTGGCTAAATTCTTGGACTTTAAAATGATAGACTCAGAAACTGTTATGAGTCAAGCCCAAGATTTACAAGTTGTTCTTCATGATATTCATGCGGAAGGGATGTCTCTTAGTGAGACATTCCAAGTTGCTTGTATCATCGAAAAGCTACCACCAAGTTGGGTCGATTTCAAGAACTATCTCAAGCATAAGCGAAAGGAGATGACCATTGAAGATCTTGTTGTTCGTCTTCGTATTGAAGAAGACAATAAAATTTCTCTAAAAAGAATTGACGGTCCCGAAACAACAAAGGCCAATGTTGTTGAACATGGCCAATCTTCAAAGGGTAAAAATGGTGGAAAGAAAAATTATGGGAAAGGCTTCAACCTTGGTCCTAAGGGGGGAGTTGGGAAGAAAAAGAAGTTCCAAGGAACTTGCTACAATTGTGGAAAGCAAGGCCATAGGGCCAATGAGTGCAATCTTCCGAAGAAAGAAAATGCTCGACAAGTTAACATGGTTCGTGAGGTTGAGAACCTTGTTGCGGTTGTGACGGACTTCTCGATTATGGTTACCGAAGTTAACTTGGTTGGGCAAAATAACAAAGATTGGTGGGTTGATACGGGGGCTACCCGTCATGTGTGTTTTGACAAAAGTCTCTTTAGCACTTTCAAAGAGGTGACTAATGGAGAAAAGGTGTTTATGGGAAACTCCGCTACGGCCGAAGTCAAAGGTGAGGGGAATGTGGTTTTGAAGATGACTTCGGGAAAGGAACTTACTTTGTCAAATGTGTTGTATGTTCCCGAAATTCGAAAGAATCTTGTGTCGGGGTGGCAGTTGAACAAGTTTGGGTTCAAAATGGTGATTGAGTGTGATAAGGTCGTGTTGACCAAAAATGGTGTGTATATTGGTAAGGGCTATACCCTTAATGGTATGTTCAAGTTGAATGTAACCGTGTTTAACAATATGAATGAGAATGCTACTAGTTCTGCTTATATGCTTGAGTCTTCTAATGTTTGGCATGGTAGACTAGGTCATGTTAATTTTAATTCCATTTGATGTTTGATTAAACTTAAATGCATACCAACATTCGATATCGACTCAAATAAATGTGAAACTTGCGTCGAAGCAAAACAAACGAGATCGTCTTTCAAAAAGATTGAACGATTTACCGAACCCCTCGAGATGATTCACACCTATGTGTGTAATCTAAAAGCAATTCCTACTCATGGTGGGAACAAGTACTTCATAACGTTCATTGATGATAGTACAAGATATTGCTATATTTACTTACTTAAGAGTAAGGACGAGGCTATTGATAAGTTTATCTTATTTAAAGCCGAAGTTGAGAATCAACTAAATCAAAAAATTAAAAGAGTAAGGAGTGACAGAGGAGGTGAATATGTTTCACCTTTTATTGACTTGTGTGAAAAAGAAGGAATCATACATGAAGTCACGCCTCCTTACTCCTCTCAATCAAATGGCATAGCGGAACGTAATAACCAAACCTTGAAAGAAATGATGAATTCCATGATGATAAGTTCTGGGGTAAGCCCGGACATGTGGGGGGGAAGCAATCTTATCGGCTAATTATGTCTTAAACATGATACCGAATAAGAAGATAGATTTAACTCCATATGAGTTATGGACGAGAATTAAACCACCATATAAATACTTGCGAGTGTGGGGGTGCCTAGCCAAGGTAGTGGTGACTCCACCAAAAAGCCTACTAATAGGACCCAAAACCGTGGATTGTGTATTTATAGGATATACCCTTCCCGGTGGTGCATATCGATTTCTTGTGCATGATTCTAAGAATCCCGGAATAAACAATGGCACTATAATAGAATCAAAGGATGCATCATGGTTTGAATATAAGTTCCCATGTTTGGATAAAGGAAAACTGAGCTATTCTAGACCGGTTGAGGAAAGTATTCAAAACGAAAGTACTGGAGATGAACCTCGGGAACAATCTGAGATAGAGGAGGTTGAAATCAGAAAAAGTAAACGGCAAAGGACTGAAAAATCCTTTGGCCCTGATTTCCTTACCTACATGGTAGAAGAGGAACCTCAAACATATCAACAAGCGGTGAATTCCGCTGAAGGACCTCAGTGGAGGGAGGCCATCAAATGTGAGATAGATTCTATCTTACAAAATCATACTTGGGAACTAGTGGATCTTCCTCAAGGGTGTAAACCACTAGGATATCGATGGACCTTCAAGAAGAAGATGAAACATGATGGCACCATCGATAAGTATAAGGCAAGGTTGGTGATCAAAGGATATAAACAACGAGAAAGTTTAGATTACTTTGATACATATTCGCCGGTCACGCGAATAACATCTATAAGGTTGGTGCTTGCCATTGCCGCCATTAAAAATTTGGAAGTTCACCAAATGGATGTAAAAACAGCTCTCTTGAATGGAAATCTAGAGGAAGAGAATTACATGGAACAACCCGAAGGCTTCATAGTCGTTAGGCAAGAAAAGAAAGTATGTAAACTTGTGAAATCCTTGTATGGATTGAAACAAGATCCTAAACAATGGCACCAAAAGTTTGATCATGTCATGCTTGATGCTGGGTTTAAAATCAAGGAATGTGACAAATGTGTGTACGTGAAGGACACATCCGATGGATATGTCATTTTGTGTTTATACGTAGATGATATGCTCATTGCTGGAAGTGATGACAAAATCATAATGTCCACTAAGAACATGTTAAAAGAAAGATTTGACATGAAGGACATGGGTTTGGCGGATGTGATTTTGGGAGTTAAAATCACACGAACCCAAAATGGACTTGTTTTAAGTCAATCCCATTACGTGAGAAAAATTCTTGAGAAGTTTAATGCGAATGACTCTAATGTAGCTAGAACTCCCATTGACACGAGTCAACATCTAGCTAAGAATAGAGATGAATCCGTTAACCAGTTGGAATACTCAAGAATTATTGACAGCTTGATGTATCTTATGAGTTGCACTAGACCCGACTTAGCATATGCTGTGATCAAGCTAAGTAGATACACAAGCAACCCAAGTTCAAGTCGTTGGAACTGTGTGATTCGGTTGCTTCGGTACCTAAGATACACTAGAGAATACGGGTTACATTATAACAGATATCCTGCAGTTGTCGAAGGACATTGTGATGCAAATTGGATATCTGACACGAATGATTCCAGAGCAACAAGTGGGTATGTATTCACACTTGGAGGTGCTGCTATATCGTGGAAATCATCTAAACAAACGGTTATAGCTAGATCCACGATGGAATCAGAATTCATCGCCCTAGATAAAGCGGGCGAAGAGGCAGAATGGTTACGTCAATTTGTTGAGGATATACCAAGATGGCCTAAGCTGGCATCGGCCATCTGTATACATTGTGATAGCCAATCGGCAATTGGCAGAGCTCATAGCACAATGTATAATGGTAAGATTAGACATATTAGACGTAGACATAATACGGTACGACAACTAATATCTACTGGAATCATCACTGTTGACTACGTGAAGTCAAAGGATAATATTGCGGATCCGCTAACAAAAGGCCTAAGTAGAGAGTTAGTTCAGAAGTCGTCCATGGGAATGGGACTGAAGCCCTTGAAAAATTAAAGTTCATGCGAAGGAAACCTAACTCAATAGACTGGAGATCCCAAGAGTTGAGTTCAATAGGAAAACCTACTTGTATGAATTAGTGCGGTCACTGTGGGGGGATAACCCTACAATTTTAAGAGGGAGTTTACCACATAGAAAGGTAACCTTCCTAGTCCATTCCTAAAAGTGACAAGTGTGAGGCTAAGCATATGGCTTTTAATGATTCGACCAAGGTAGTCATACATGGTGAATCACCTATGTGAGAGAGAAGTGGGGTCGCTTCGAAGGGTGTTGTTGGGCACAACACTTAATAGCTCTTGCAGAACCAGGCGCATGTTCATGACCATAACGAACATAACTATGAGGAATTGACTTTGTCGGGAGTGTCTTGTGTTAAGTGTATTGTCGTCTACACAAAAGCCAGACGAGTTCAAAGACACATGTTTTACCACAAGTTCTACGCGCGAGCAGGGGGGATGCAAATTTGGGTTTCTGGACTAGAAATTCATCGAACTCATGCGTGCCCACACGTCCCGCGGACACGAATGCAACTCCGAAAACCCGAGCCCGCGTCAGACGATTTTTTGAATTCGGTTTTAAAATTCAAAATATGGTGGTCTAGTGATTAATAATCATAAGGATTATGATTATTGTGTTTCAGTTTTAATTCTTTTTGTTAATGGTCATTAGATGAGTATTATTATTTAATATTCTTTAATGGTCATAACTAAGAGTTGATAATATGGTTATGACTCTTGGCTATAAATACCATGGCATTCTTCATTTGTAGACACACCAAAATAACAACACACTTCATCTTCTTCCTATTGCAGCAACAATATTATTTCCGTTTATGTTTCAGGCAAGTGTCCGAGTCCGGCAGAGCACCGATTCTGTTTCGAACCGGTGTACCCTGGGAACAGATCGAGAATCTGTTTAAGGGAATTGTGTTAAACAAAAGCCCGGTTTTACTGCATTGTTTATTTTCGTTTAATTTTCTGGAATTTATAATACAAGTTTTCCAACAGAAAGTTTCTTTTCTGGGCAGCTAACCTGGTACACCAAACAGACCTGAAGGCCAAATCAAAACCTAATTGTTTTGAAGTGGACTATAAAGGAATCCATACGTGAACCAGTGTGCTCCCGATTTTGTTATTATTAGACTTAAAGCAGCTTTGCACTTTTAAGCTTTATCAATGCAACCTTAGTTGACCCGGGAGGCTTTGTATGTAATATTTCTCAAATATGAAGTATGGTTTTTTTTTAATAAGTAGTTTGTGAACCTAAACTCTGTTAGTAAGATACGATTTGAGAAAAAGGACTTAGTTTCTAAAATAGCTCAAACATACACATGGGTTAATTTTATGAAATATTGATGCAATGCTTATTTTTTTATCCTTCGTTACTTCTGCAACTTTTGTAGATTTATAGAGTTAGTGCAAAGTTATTTGCTTTTGAAGGTTAGTCAAACTGTCTTGGCCTGTTGCTTTAGAGTTTGTAAGTCACCAGTCTTTTAGACATCTATGGATATTATTGGCCCTGAGTCTTCACGGAAAAGATCCAGCCGAAGCTTAACTTCCAATTCAGTTTAATTACATTCCCCAGATTTAGTTGTAGGTGATCACGATGTAGGAAACCATAGTGTTTTTATGGGTTTATGTGCGAGCAAATTCTCGGTATCTTTGTTTACTCGCGCACGTAATAACCTACAGAACCGGTCTAACCCTTCGCTCAGCGTGTGCGGTTCGTCTTCTGCCAACACCTTTCACGATCTTGGGGACTGCAATTTGGTTTGCGAGTACTGTGGTGCACTTTTTTGGTCAGCGGAACGACTTACTTCCTTTCCATCCAACAGAAGGCCTCAGTATAATCAATGTTGTAAGGGTGGTAGGGTGTCGTTACGACTTTCTACCGAACCGCCTTCACAGATGAAGGTTCTTCTTGAAAACCAACATTTTCTAGACGGCATACGCGCTTATAACTCAATGTTCGCAATGACTTCATTTGGTGCAAAAGTTGATAGGTCAGTAAACTGTGGATGTGGTCCTTATGTTTTTAAGGTTGAAGGTCAGGTATCTCATTGGCTTGTAAGCCTATGCCCATCTGCTGATCAACCACCTAGGTTTTCACAAATGTATATTTTTGATACCTCCAATGAGATTCATAATAGACTTAACCAGTTTACTGACTGTGAAGATGGAAGGCTGAGTGAGGATATCATTAAAGCTATAATGGATATGTTAGATAAGCATAACGAACTCGTAAAGCTTTTTCGTTGCGCTAGGGATCTATTTTATTCAACCAACGTCCCTGATTTTAGTGTTTGTCTATACAATTTAGCCAGGCAGGTATCATATGATTCCCCTGCGCCTAACAGCATGGGTGCAATCATTCACGAAGGTACATCTGCTGCTGAATATTTTGATATAGTCATCCACTGCAAAGACGGTCGTCCACAGCGTATAAGTAAGCTTAACAGCCTATATATGCCATTGCAGTACCCACTACTTCATATTTACGGAGACCGTGGTTGGTCTCCTACTATGGGTCTTGTATCCAATGGTGATCGTCGAAACAACAACTTGATAATGAATATGTATTATAGCTTCATTATGCACGACAAGCATAAACGTTATTTAATAACTTTAAGAGGTGGGCACCTATTCCAACAATATTTGGTAGATGCATAGATAAGCCTAGAACAAGAACGTCTTGATTACATACGTGCCAATCAGAACCTGTTCCGAACAGAATATCTTCAAGGCGTTCACGATGCAATTGCTAAAGGGGATACTGAAGGTCAAAGCGTTGGTAGACGTGTAATCTTACCATCATCATTTACTGGAGGACCCAGATACATGTATAAGCATTATCATGATGCACTTGCAATTTGTCGTGTGTATGGAAACCCTCAGTTTTTCATAACTTTCACCTGCAACGTGAATTGGCCTGAGATTGTTCGATATATGACCCAGTACCCATCACTAAAGGCTAACGATAGGCCTGACATAATCAGCAGGGTCTTTCAACTTAAAGTTGAGGCGTTTCGTTCATTCATCAAACATGATAGGCTCTTTCGAACTGTTGTTGCTGGTAAGTTTGCGTAACATGCTAAAATGTCTGAACTGCAAATGTTGTCACTCAGTTTTTACCAACTAAATGAACTAATATTGTTTACACACCTTCAGATTTGTATACTATCGAGTTCCAAAAACGAGGCCTGCCACATTGTCACATGCTTATATGGGTGTTCGCTGTGGGTAGAATAACCAACCGTCAGAACGTCGATCGTTACATCTCTTTGGTTGTGCCTTACCCTAACACAGAGGCAGATTTATACAAAATTATTACAGAATCAATGATGCACGGGCCCTGTGGCTTAGCAAAACCAGGAGCAAAATGCATGAGTGGTGGAAAATGTTCTAAAAGTTTCCCAAAGCGTTATCAACTAAGAACTTCGTTCGACAAGAATGGTTACATTCACTATAAAAGACCACCTAACGGGTTTTCTGTCAAAAAGAACGGAATAGATCTCGACAATGCATACGTTTTCCCTTATAACAGGAGCCTTTGCTTACGTTATCAACGTAGAGTATTGCGGATGGAATATGATGATTAAGTATTTATTCAAATATATATATATAAAGGATCCGATCGCATTCGTTTTAAAGTCACTCAACCCTCTCCATCGACCACACCTGTTCAGAAAACATTAACAACAGCCACCAACGAAATCGACAGCTTTGTTGACGGAAGATATATATGTCTACATGAAGCGGCTTGGAGGATACTCAATTTCACTATACATCACATATACCCAGCCGTATAAGTTCTGGCTGTACACCTTGAAAATATGCAGAATGTTAGATTAAGGGATCGACAACAGCTACAAAATGTGGTCAACAATCCGGCAGTTCAACGGACAACGCTGACAGAATGGTTTCCCAACAATGAATCTGATCCAAGTGGACAACATCTGAGGTACATCGATTATCTATCAGAGTATAAGTGGGACGTAAGAGAGAAGCGATGGATAAGACGAACAAAACAAACAGTAACAAGTATAGGAAGACTTGTGTCCTTCTTGTGGTGAAACTTTTTACCTACGCATGTTACTGAATCACAAGACAGGTTGCAAATCTTTCACTGACATCCGCACAGTCAATTGCATTAGAGGAAGCTAAGGCGTGGGCCACACCTAAAGAGTTACGCTCTCTATTTTCACACATACTATTACATTGTGAGGTGGCTAACCCTATCAAATTGTTCGAGAATCAGTGGAGACCAATGTCAGAGGACATTACCAGAAATAACGACGTCTATGCTGGTGGTGTCGAAGACCATGTGGCAGATGACACGCTACACCAATATGTATTATACGAACTTGAGCTTCTGTTAAACTCCCATTCTACTTTCTCATCACTCGCTAAATACGGACTGCCAAAGCCAAACACAAACTTAATACGTACCTTAAAAAAACAAGTTACTAATGGAGGAGAGAAATTATGACCGCGAAAAACTTCTTCAACAACACAACGAATACCTACAAAGTCTGCACCCGCAACAGCGAGCCGTATACGAGTATGTGACTTCATGTTTAGAAGCAAATATCCAAGTATTAGCTTTCGTTTACGCTCATGGGGGAACTAGGAAAACATTTATGTGGACTACAATAGCCAGCTTTGTACGCGGTCAGGGAAATATTGTATTAGCTGTTGCCGCGTCTGGTATCGCGTCGTTACTGCTCCCATCTGGTCGAACCGCGCACTCAAGGTTCAGAATCCTAATCGACCTTACTGATAAAACAAATTGTAATGTCAGTAAAAATACACAATTATCCCAGCTTCTAGTAGATACAACTCTGATTATATGGGACGAAGCACCCATGAGTGACCGCAGATGCTTCGAAGCTCTTGACAGGACACTCAAGGATATCCAAAACAACAATAAAGACCCATTTGGTGGAAAATCAGTTCTGTTAGGTTGTGACTTTAGACAATTTGCTTCTCATAGCCCAGATCGTACATGTGGCAAAAATTTAGAATGTTCAAACTTACTCAAAACATGCATGTTCTTCGTCCAAACATAGATTCAGAAACTGCAACAGAGGTTCAAAATTTCTTGGACTGGCTCTTAAGCATCGGCAACTATTTATGTCACACCCCAAAACATGGCCTAGGAGTGTGACGACTATGTTGGTACCATATTTGTAAATAAATCAGAGTTACGTTATTTAGCGGAAGACTTTATAATTTGTGGATTAAAGTTGTAAATATTTACATATACAAAAGTCAGGATTTAAAAGATTCCCGATTAAGTTTACAAGATTATTTGTTTTATAATTACAAAACCACCATTTATAATTTAAGTTTATATAAAACAAATCCGAGCCATCGGATATTCAAAGCACTTCGTCATTCCAAGCGCTATCATTGTTCACCTGCAAAATGTAAATAAAATACGTCAGCAACGAATGCTGGTGAATACGCTGACGCTAAAATATTTTCTTTTACTTTATTACCCATCGAGACTACGCCTGCCTCGGCCCATCGTGGCTTAGGAATAACAAAGTTAAATAACACATTATAAATTCGAACCTCTACACTAGGTCACCTCAGCAAACACCTCAGCGTTCGACTTAGTTAAGTACCCGTAAGTATAGACATGGTCGTGCTTCCTATAGGAAAGCGTCCTACGACCAAGCGTGGTGCGATGTGCCCACCGCGTACTACCACATATGTAAGGATCCAGACACACATATACTACAGCCTGAGGGCTAGGCTTATACCCTTATTTATAACGGTTTTATGAACACATAGTTCATTGTAAATAATTTTCATATAACATGTTTGACTCATTTGAAAACTAGTTTATAAAAGTTTGGGGGCGTATTCACCTTTTCGCTTTGGGATCGGCTTCAACACCGTCCGAGGGTCTTTCCCTTGCTATCTCGCACCTATAGTATGAGTATAACCATTTGTTAGTTGGATATACAATCCGGCTTAAGACCTTTAGTCTTATTTTATATCTCTACATCGATGAACCTTTAGTTCATAAATCTCTTTTACTTGAAAACCTTTAGTTTAAAAGTAATTATAAACCTTTAGTTTATATATAAAACTCAACGTTTCTTCTTCTCTAAGAAACGTATTCTTTTTCTTTTATTATTTAAGAATACTCATTATTGCATAAATAATAATTTCATAACAAAGAATATACATATATACTTACACACATATATACATATTCGCAATTCATTCTTTTATTCTTTTCTTTGTTGTGTTTATATTTCCTTTTATCGAGGTATCGAGTATAACCTCGACTTTAAGGTTTAAGCCTTTATAATATTTCTTTATTAGATTCATTGGCGTTTTAAGCCTTACCTTAAAGGCTTATGAAAACCCTAATGATTCGAGCAGCACTCCAATGCCGCTTCACTTCTCGATCAATTCTTTTCTCGACACGCAAATCAATGAACGCCAATCTTCAGTACTCGTTGGCACGTTTCTCGAGACTCATTGTCATGATAACAAATGCCTTCTTGGTATGTGGGTGAATGGTGGCACGTACTTCGAGGAATCGTCGGTACACAGACGAGGGATCGGGGCACGCTTATCTAGGTGGATTGTTAATATGGTTGTGGGAATGTAGAGAGATGTTAGAGATAGAGAAAGGAGTACTGAATTTGGTGTGTGAAAAGTGAGAACCCGGACCTGCTATTTATAGACCAAGTTTTGGATCCCATCGCGGTACGCGATGGGTCCCTGGGTGAGCCTATCACGTAGCGCGATATAGGCCTGATGAATCACCAACTAGACCTGCCACGTGACGACACGTGGCAGGCGTTGCGCCATATAGCGACACGTGGCAACACGTGGCAGCAGTGTTGCCACGTGGTGACACATGGCAGCAGATGATTCCACCGTGTGCCACGTGGCACACGTGTCAAAACGTGTCAGACACCCCATCGCGTATCGCGATGGGTCTCTCTGATGATCCATCGCGTAGCGCGATGGGTCAGAAAATCAAAATTTTCATTTTTAACCTTGGAGTTTGGAATTTGGCAGAATGATCCCTAGACTTTGAAAACTTGACATTTTTGGCTTAAAATTTCCGTAATGTTTCATCCTCCCCACCTTGAAATAAATCTCGTCCTTGAGATCGCTTTAAAAGAACAAATGGGGGTATTTCTTTCTCATTTCCGATTCTAATTCCCATGTATATTCGGGCCCTCTACGCGAGTCCCATTTTACTTTCACAATTTTCAAGGTTCGTCTTTTTAATTTCTTTGTTTTCGAATCTTCTATTTGAATTGGACGTTCTACGAATTTTAAGTTTTCATTTATTTCAACGTCTTTTAATGGCATAGCCAACGATTCATCAGTCAGGCATTTACGCAGATTCGAAACATGGAATACATCGTGTGCCCCTTGCATTTCCTCGGGTAGTGGCAATCGGTATGCAACAGTGCCGATTCGTTCAAGTACCTTGAAGGGTCCAACGAATCGAGGACTTAACTTTCCTTTCTTACCGAAGCGAACGACGCCTTTCCAGGGCGAAACTTTCAATAACACTTGTCACCAACTTTAAATTCCAACGGCTTACGACGGACATCGGCGTAACTCTTTTGGAGATCACGTGTCATCTTATGTCGTTCTCGGATTTGGAGAATCTTGTCGGTGGTTTCTTGGACTATCTCAGTTCCAGATAATTGATTTTGTCCGGTTTCAACCAACACACGGGCGTTCTACATTTTCGACCATATAACGCCTCGAATGGTGCGGCTTGAATACTTGTGTGATAGCTATTGTTGTACGAGAATTCCATTAGGGGTAAGTGGTCATCCCAACTTCCACCTAAATCGATCACACAAGCTCGGAGCATGTCTTCCAACGTTTGAATTGTCCTTCCGCTTTGCCCATCCGTTTGTGGATGATAGGCGGTACTAAGGTTTAGTTTCGTACCGAGTGCTTATTGGAAGCTTTTCCAAAAGTGAGACGTAAAATGACTGTCTCTATCAGAAATTATGGACAACGGTACTCCATGCAAAGCAAAGATGTTGTTCACATAGATACGTGTTAGTCTATCCACTGAATATGACTCATTGATGGGTATAAAGTGTGCGGATTTGGTCAATCGATCCACAACACCCAAATAGCATTGTGTTGTCGAATCGTTTTCTGGAGTTTGGTAATGAAATCCATAGTGATTAACTCCCACTTCCATACATGAAGTTCAGGTTGCTGAAGCAATCCCGAAGGCTTTTGGTGTTCAACCTTGACTTTTAAACACGTTAGACATTTCGCAACATGCGAAGCGACATCCCTTTTCATTCCATTCAACCAATAATTTGCTTTGAGATTATGGTACATTTTGTCGCTTCCGGGATGCATCATGTACTTGGATTTGTGAGCTTCGTTCAAAATTTTCTTACGCAAATTCTCAACGATTGGTACCCAAATTCTATTTCCGAGTCTAAGGATACCATCGTAACCCTTGACTAGCAAGTCAATAGTGTCGTTACGTTTTTCGTCGTAGATTTGGTTTTCATTGATTGCTTGAGTTTGAGCCAATTTGATTTGTTCTAAAAGATCAACTTGAAGTTCTAGACGCAACGCTCGGACTCTTTTGGGCTTTTCATGTTCCTTGCGACTTAAGGCATCAGCCACGACGTTGGCTTTGCCTTCATGGTAAACTATCTCACAATCATAATCATTGAGTGTTTCCATCCATCGCAATTGGCTCATGTTAAGCTCTTTTTGATCGAAAATGTGTTTCAAGCTTTTATGATCAGTGTACATGATAAATCTTACTCCATAGAGATAGTGCTTCCATATCTTAAGTGCAAAGATTATGGGGCCTAACTCTATATCGTGAGTTGTGTAATTCTTTTCGTGCATCTTGAGTTGACGAGAGGTGTAAGCGATTACTTTCTTACGTTGCATTAGTACACATCCCAAGCCGGAGTGAGATGTGTCACTAATACCACAAAGTCCTCAGTACCTTCTGGCAGGGCCAATATTGAGCTTTTATTTGAGTATATCGAACGCCTCTTGTTGTTTTGTTCCCCATTCATATTTGATGTTCTTGCGAGTTAAGGAAGTTAGGGGAACAGCGATTCGTGAAAAGTTTTCAATGAATCTACGTAGTAGCCGGCCAAACCTAAGAAACTTCGAATCTCGATTGACGACTTTGGGACCTCCCACTTAGAGATAGCTTCAATCTTAGCGGGGTCCACTTGAATACCATTGACGTTGATGATGTGACCAAGAAATTGCACCTCGTGCAACCAGAACTCGCATTTCGAGAACTTGGCGTACAACTTCTCGATTCTAAGAATTTCAAGCAACGTTCGAAGGTGGAATTCATGATCAGCATTTGACTTAGAGTAAATGAGTATGTCGTCGATGAATATGATAACAAATTTATCCAAGTAAGGCTTGCAAATACGATTCATCATGTCCATGAATGCAGCTGGGGCATTAGTAAGTCCAAATGGCATAACCGTGAACTCATAATGTCCATACCTTGTTCGAAAAGCAGTTTGCGGAATATCTTCGGATTGAACTTTGAGTTGGTGATAGTCTGAACGAAGATCGATTTTAGAAAAGAAGCTAGCACCTTGAAGTTGGTCAAAAAGATCATTGATTCTAGGGAGTGGATAACGATTTTTTATTGTGACTTTATTTAAGGCACGATAATCGATACACATACGCATAGATCCGTCCTTCTTCTTGACGAATAGAATTTGTGCTCCTCAAGGTGACGAACTCGGTCGAATGATACCTTTCTCCAAGACCTCATCGAGTTGTTTCTTTAACTCTTTCATCTCGGTTGGCGCTAAGCGATACAGAGATTTGGCGATCGGAGCAGTACCGGGAATGAGATCAATCCTAAACTCTACTTCGCGATCGGGAGGTATTCCAGGAAGTTCGTCGGGAAAGATATTGGAAAAGTCGGAGACTATAGATACGTCTTTTATCTCCTTTGGCTTTGATTCTTCAGTGACGTAAGCCATGAATGCTAATCATCCTTGATTTGAACACTTGTTAGCCCTAATCATGGAACTTATGCTAACTTGGCCAGCGTCTTTATCCCTTTCAATTCGAATTGTTCGTTTATCGGGGGCTTGAAGTTCAATGGTTTTGCTATTGCAGATGATACGGGCATGGTTATCGGATAACCAATCCATACCAAGTACAATATCAAAACCAGCCAGACTCATGGGCAACAAACAGATAGGCAGAATATAACCAACTAAAAGAATTTTTTCGTTTTCTAGGGCTTCGGAGATCTTAACGATTTCGCCACTAGCAGTCTCGACACTTAGAGTTTTATTTAACTTTATTAAAGGTTCGTTTATTAGACTACAAAAACTATAATCTATAAAACTTAAATTGGCACCCGAATCAAATAAAACTCTAGCATAGGTGTCGTTGACTAGAAACGTACCGGTAATGGTTTCCGGCATGTCAGCGGCTTTCTTTGTGTCGAGTACAAAGACTTGAGCATTTCCCTTTTTGTTCTGGCCATTTCCACCCGCACCACCAGCAGCGGGTTTTTTTTTTGGGCACTCGAAGCTCAAGTGTCTCATTTCCTTACAGTTGTAGCACGTCATCTTCTTCTTCCAACAATCAGCAGCCGCATGACCCGTACGGTTGCATGACTCACAAACTTTAGGAGGCGGAGCGAAGTTGCATCGACCCTTGTGGTACCTCCTATATGTCTTGCATGGCGTAGCATTTGAATTGAATCGATTTTGGTTTACGCCTTTGCCTTTGAAGTTAGCGCCTCCTCCAGTCCTCCCTTGAACGGTTGTTGTTGTAACCTTCTTATCCTCTTCCTTGTTTCGAACCATACCGCCCATCAAATAACCAGCCAATTCCATTGCGGAGTCGGCAGCTTGTGGTAGGTGTGACCTCACCATGTCGCGGATTTCCCGCGGTAATCCCCAAATGTATCGAATGACTTTGCTGGATTCAGGATTCACCAGCTGGGGAACCAGACGGCAGTATTCGTGAAACTTGGTGTTATATTCACGAAGGTTCATCCCCACGACCTTAAGATTGAGAAATTTTGTTTGGATATGGTCGGTTTCATGCATGGGACAAAATTTTGCCATCAACATCGCTTTGAATTCATTCCAACTCAAATTATACATCACTTCTCTCCCCTTACTCATCAACAAAGCATTCCACCACTCAAGTGCTTCACCCTTGAACATAAGGGCAGAATATTGGATCTTTTCCTCGTCGGAACACTTGCTTGTTATCATGATTGTCTCCATCTCCTCAAGCCACCTCATGGTTGAAATGGCTCCTTTATCATCATGGAACTCCTTTGGTCCATAGTATTTAAAGTCTGTAAACGAACACCCACCGATCTTGAGTTTCTTAAACTTTTGTCCAACACTCCCATCAACATTAGACTCATGAACGCTTTCTTCAACAAGAGATGGGTTCGGACGAGATTTTTGAGAGGGGTTAACGGATCGAGAACGTTTGGTTTGTCTAGATTGAGATCTAGCTTCAGATTCTTCCCTAACCGCTTTCTTAATCATATTTTGGATTTGGTTTAAATATTTATCGGGAATAGGTTCCTCTTTTTCATTCTCGGGGCCTTTCCCCTTGTCTTTTATTTCTTTTTCTTTTCGTGTGTTCTCATGGTTATTACTTTTGTTCAGACATTTTCGATATATCTTTTTATATCTGAAATTTTAACAACATTTCTTTTATTAAACACATATTTCATTACGCACTTATATATATATATATCACTAAAGGATATATATATTTATTCATACATACACATGAATATATATACCGTTTGATAGATATATATATGAATCATCCTATCTTTATTTCAAGAACGTCTCAACGTTCTTGTTACACACATAATTCACATTACATACAAGATTACATTATGCATACAAACTTCTCACATCACTCCTTCTCTTGAAAACACGACTTTAATTCCATTATCTCAGTCTTTTATAAATTTCTTTACCACCCTTGTCAACTTGTGGCATTTACGAAGAAGTGTTCCTCCCATCTTTTTCTTCTTCTTTCCTTCGTCAGCCACCTTCTTTCTCCAATCATCTGTTTCATGCAGAGCGCGATCCAAATGTTCTTCATACGACTGTGGGACTACGTTGGGGTATCCATATTGTGGAGGTGGGTCGTGGTAACCCAATGTCACCATCTCGTAGTGATTCCTTGTTTCTGGATACGGAACGTAAGTCTTATCGGATGAAAGGTAGAGGTATGTTTTAGCAGCTATGTTTTGTTCTCGGATATCATTAGCCTGCTCTTCAATTGATGGAATTTCTCATTGGAATGGTGGGAAGCTTGACAAAGCTTGGTTCTTGAGTTTCTCGAGATATTGAACATATGGATCAACAGAGCGTAGCTTGGATTTTGGGAAGTGATTGATCCATTCATTGATGTTGATATCTCATTGGGATTATCAAGATGCTCTTCTTCCAGTTCAGACTCCTCCTCAGGATCCACCTCTTCTTCAGGGTCCTCCTCTTCTTCCTTGGGTTCTTCCTCTTCTTTGGGTTCTTCCTCTTCCATCTGCTGGGTGGTCTCATTGTTTATCGGGGGAATCTGGAAAATTTCACAGGGCATCATCACCCTCATTCTAGGTTTGCGGGCTGGTCCTTCACCGTTGTTTGGTTGGGAGTTGACTTCTTTGAAAGTGGAGCTTCCGGTAAGCCATCACCGTTGATCGAAGTGGCATTGCATCCAGTCGGAGGATGGGATCTTGGTTCTTCTTTGATGGGTAAATTGGAAAGGAATGCATAGGATTGATGAGGATTAGGTGGTAGGAATCCAATTGGGTAGTACTGCGGTATCTCCGAGGGTTGGTATATAGAGATCTCGGTTGGATGGTACGTCGGTACTTCAGAGGGATGGTATATTGGTATGGTTGGTGAATGGTAACTTGAGTGCCTTGGCGGCTTAATTTTTTGTTTTGATGGGCTATCGGGGACATTTATTGGATAGTGTTTACTTCCGGGATAGTACATAGGTTTGGTTAAGTCATGTTCTACATCTTGGTCAAAGTACGCTTCATAATAACCATCACTCATGTCGTCCTCGGGGTAAGGTTCGGTGATTCCAGCCTCTTTAGCCTTGCGCACATAATTTTCCATATGAGCTTGGAATGACATCAAACATTGTGGGTGGTTTAGAATATGGAGAAGGAAAGAAAGGTTACCAGCTTATCTTATCCCTAAAACAATTAAACAATTATTTCCTATACTTGGATCGAAGCTTGGGTATTGTTTTATGATACCCAATTCGCTAAGATCGATGGCTCTTATACCAACACTTGTCACACCCCAAAACACGGCCTAGGAGTGTGACGACTATGTTGGTACCATATTTGTAAATAAATCAGAGTTACGTTATTTAGCGGAAGACTTTATAATTTGTGGATTAAAGTTGTAAATATTTACATATACAAAAGTCAGGATTTAAAAGATTCCCGATTAAGTTTACAAGATTATTTGTTTTATAATTACAAAACCACCATTTATAATTTAAGTTTATACAAAACAAATCCGAGCCATCGGATATTCAAAGAACTTCGTCATTCCAAGCGCTATCATTGTTCACCTGCAAAATGTAAATAAAATACGTCAGCAACGAATGCTGGTGAACACGCTGACGCTAAAATATTTTCTTTTACTTTATTACCCATCGAGACTACGCCTGCCTCGGCCCATCGTGGCTTAGGAATAACAAAGTTAAATAACACATTATAAATTCAAGCCTCTACACTAGGTCACCTCAGCAAACACCGCAGCGTTCGACTTAGTTAAGTACCCGTAAGTATACACATGGTCGTGTTTCCTACAGGAAAGCGTCCTACGACCAAGCGTGGAGCGATGTGCCCACCGCGTACTACCACATATGTAAGGATCCAGACACACATATACTATAGCCTGAGGGCTAGGCTTATACCCTTATTTATAACGGTTTTAGGAACACATAGTTCCTTGTAAATAATTTTCATATAACATGTTTGACTCATTTGAAAACAAGTTTATAAAATTTTAGGGGCGTATTCACATTTTCGCTTTGGGATCGGCTTCAACACCGTCCGAGGGTCTTTCCCTTGCTATCTCGCACCTATAGTACGAGTATAACCATTTGTTAGTCGGATATACAATCCGGCTTAAGACCTTTAGTCTTATTTTATATCTCTACCTCGATGAACCTTTAGTTCATAAATCTCTTTTACTTGAAAACCTTTAGTTTAAAAGTAATTATAAACCTTTAGTTTTTATATAAAACCCGACGTTTCTTCTTCTCTAAGAAACGTATTCTTTTTCTTTTATTATTTAAGAATACTCATTATTGCTTAAATAATAATTTCATAACAAAGAATATACATATATACTTACACACATATATACATATTCGCAATTCATTCTTTTATTCTTTTCTTTGTTATGTTTATATTTCTTTTTATCGAGGTATCGCGTATAACCTTGACTTTAAGGTTTAAGCCTTTATAATATTTCTTTATTAGATTCATTGGCATTTTAAGCCTTACCTTAAAGGCTTATGAAAACCCAATGATTCGAGCAGCACTCCAATGTCGCTTCACTTCTCGATCAATTCTTTTCTCGACACGGAAATCAATGAACGCCAATCTTCAACACTCGTTGGCACGTTTCTCGAGACTCATTGTCATGATAACAAACGCCTTCTTGGTATGTGGGTGAAGGGTGGCACGCACTTTGAGGAATCGTCGGTACACAAACGAGGGATCAGGGCACACTTATCGAGGCGGATTGTTAATATGGTTGTGGGAATGTAGAGAGATGTTAGAGAGAGAAAGGAGTACTGAATTTGGTGTGTGAAAAGTGAGAACCCGGACCTGTTATTTATAGACCAAGTTTTGGATCCCATCGGGGTACGCGATGGGTCCCTGGGTGAGCCTATCGCGTAGCGCGATATAGGCCTGATGATACTCAGTCAAATCCTCTTCGTTGACGATTGAATTCAGTTCTCTAGTCTCATATTTAGTAAGTCCCGAGCTCTTTCTTATATATCGAGGATCATCGAAATAAGCAAGAATACTATTTCTACGGAGAATACCATTTCTGGGGATTTCAATTGCTATACCTAAAGAAGGTATACTAGACCTGCCATGTGGCGACACGTGGCAGGCGTTGCGCCACGTGGCGACAGTGTTGCCACGTGGTGACACGTGGCAGCA
Organism: Bidens hawaiensis; assembly: GCF_021521415.1. NCBI lineage: Eukaryota > Viridiplantae > Streptophyta > Magnoliopsida > Asterales > Asteraceae > Bidens > Bidens hawaiensis. The sequence goes on along the minus strand of NW_027506163.1, from coordinate 40,827 downwards.
GATTATGCCACCGTGTGCCACGTGGCACACGTGTCATAACGTGTCAGACACCCCATCGCGTATCGCGATGGGTCTCTCTGATGATCCATCGTGTAGCGCGATGGGTCAGAAAATCAGAATTTTCATTTTTAACGTTGGAGTTTGGAATTTGACAGAATTGATCCCTATACTTTGAAAACTTGACATTTTTGGCTCAAAATTTCCGTAATGTTACAATTTATGTGGGAAAAAACACGAAGACCAAAATGAAAACTCACGCGTCATTGACATACCAACAAAATATATTATCCTGAATTGTGAGGACCCCATCTTAAACCTTGTACAGTACGTCTATGATGTACATTCCCTTAGCCAACCAACACCTTCAGATCTTTCAGAGAAGACAATAGTTTGCCCCAAAAATAAAACAGCCGACTGCATTAACCAGATTATCCTCAACACGCTACCTGGAAACCCAACTACTTACTTAAGCACATATATTGTTGTCCCACGTGCAAATGAAAATACAGATATTGCGACAATATACCCAACTGAGTATTTGAACACACTTCACATATCTGGTTTCCCTCAGCATGAATTAAAGCTGAAAGTTAATGTTCCTATAATTCTGTTGAGGAATTTCAACCAAAAATCAGGTTTATGCAACGGAACAAGGCTACTGATAACACAGCTTCTACCAAAACTTATAGTGGCAAACGTCATAACAGGCACAACAGTCGGACATAAAGTTTATATACCAAGAATTTGCCTATCTTCGGATAACAAAGACCAACCATTCATATTCAAAAGGAAGCAGTTCCCTGTAAAGTTGTGCTACGCAATGACTATAAACAAAAGCTAAGGCCAGTCTTTAAACAAAATTGGTGTGTACCTCCCTCTGCCGGTCTTCAATCATGGACAATTATATGTTGCCTTCTCAAGAGCAACATCACCAAATGCACTAAAAGTACTTATAGAGCCATATGAAAACGATAACGAACACCAAACAAGAAACATTGTCTACTCTGATTTCCTACACGAGATTGATAGTAATTAGATATACACATTAGAGCTTTCTGATTTTAAATTATTCAGCTAACTCCCCATTAGTTTTGTTATTTCACAGTTTCTTAGCCTGTATACAAGAATTTGTTCATATTAATTGGAATACGCATGTACAGTCAAAGTTACATTAACATTATTTACATACGATAGTTACAGAACATTCATGTTGCCATAATCAGTATGACTGTATGCTGAATTATAAAGATCTTAAAAATTAGTTGGTTTGTTAACTACTAAACTAGGTAACAAATGCATGTGTATTTACTCCTGGTTTTGGTTTATTTATTTCATCTGCAATGTACTGTACTATGTAATTATGTAAGCCTTTTATTAATCTGCTTTGCCTTCTTTTGTTTGCAGTTACCAACCATGAATATCCAGCATATCGTCGAAATACGCGACGGCACAAATGGATCACCGCTCGAGGTCAGGATTATTCGAAAATGGCAACCTTTTAAACGCCCGAAAACAGGCTTCCTGTTAGTTGATAGTAAGGTAAGCCACTTTATATCACCACCCATAACTGTTGCTTCATTATGTTATAAATAACAACATACACGTTTCTAGGGAGACGCAATAGAGGCTGCCACAGCCGCAAAAAACACACAAGAGCTTACCAAATGTCTCCACCTAAACCACTGCTACTTCATTCATAATTACATATGCACTGGAAAACGATATACGATGTGCACATTTGACTACAATGCATCCATCATCTTAGCAAATTATACACAGGTAATTCCAATTGAGGGAGAAAACATACATCTCTACCACTTCAACTTCCTCCCGTATGACCCCGTGTAGACAAGAAAGACCTATTAGCAGGTACTTATTATTTTTTTCACGACACTGCCATTATATCCACAAACCATATACATTATTGTGTTCACGATGGACAACTGTTGTTGACATTATTGTTATATGCATACTAATCTAACATTTAAACACCAGATTACATTGGTTGCCTTGTGGCTGTTCGTCATTCTGATGAGCCTGAAGACAAAAGGAAGGCTTACCTGGAGCTGAAAAATGGCAGGTATTAATATTCATCTACACAAAAACAAGGTTCTGATTTCTTACCTGCTACAAACCCTCATCACTCATCATACTTTTTGGCACAAAATAGCAACGACTCTGTACGTGTGACTTTATGGCCTAAATTACGTAAAAACTTCGACGAATCGAATATACTAGCCACAGAACCACCTGTAGTTGTCGCTATCACCTCAACAAAGTGCAGCAATTCATAGGCTACTCTCTCAGCCCAGCGATGCAGCTCAGCTCAACCCCAGCGACATGCATATTTGTTAACCCAAATATCCTTGAGCTGCCACAACTAATCAACAGGTATATGTATCTTACATCTTTATTCACAAAATCTATAGCTCTCACAACATTGAAATAAATTATTTCTTTCTTTTATGGCATACTCATATACAAAGAGCTAAACTACCCACCTCCTACAATGCCTGCTGGTCAGGCACAAAATGAACAGGAGCCAGATGTAACCATAACCACAGCCATGGATCTGTTCAACAAAGAAACAACGGTAAGTCAACATACTTCTCTTAAATGCAAATACACCGCTCACTACATATCTTCTCTCACACAGCGCAAGCAATTCTGCTGTGACACAACCATAACAAACATCATTGCTGGTGAAAATAAAGCTTGGTACTACACCTCGTGTAATCAGTGTACCGGTAGAGCCTTCAAAACAGAAGCAACAAAACAAAGTTGGTACTTTCTGTTTTTATATATGTATTAATGGTTTTGAAATAAGATACATGCATTGGTGTTGGCTAGGTGGTTATGTTGGCAAGGAAAGTTGTTTGTGCCGGTATGGAACCCAAGTTCGACTCCTTATAGCTCCAAATGGTTGTTACATTTTTTTAATTGTGTTATTTATGTCTCCTTATAGCTCCAAATGACTGTGACATTTTTTTAATTGTGTTATTGTTGGTGCATAATGTCAGTAGTTCATAGTCTAGTGTCTGTAATCCAGTCTGTAATGTTAATTGTGTTTTGTTTATGTTTAAGCGAAGTTACTGACAAGTTCGCTTATCAGGCGAACTTGTTAGTCAAGCGAAGTTAGCAACAACTTCGCCTGAACATATCAGGCGAAGTTGTCGTGTATTTATACGCTAGGTCACGGCTTGTTTAGAGTTGTTGAAGGTAATCGTATACAGACGTGTGTGAGTCGAGAGACGTGAGAACCAGAGAGTATTGAGTCTGTATTCAGTGATTATATCACGTGTTTCGGTTATAATATAACGTGTGTTCGTTTATTCGTATCGTGTGTTTGTTTGATTCGTGTTCTACGCTCGTAACAACCTACGCAGGGATTCCGCACCTGTGTAGATCGAGATATCCCGTGCAGATCCATCCAGGGAACCTACAATTGGTATCAGAGCTATTGCTCAATTGTGTGGTTCGGGATATTCACGCGGGTGTAGAAATCGTCCCGTTTCGACTATTCGCGGGACGTGTTTTCTGTGTTTTTGTGTCATTCTTACCTCCTACCATCGTATTCAACCCTTCACACCGTCAAAAACCTCGAAAAACCCAGAAATCAGATCTGTAGAAACTTCGTGTTCATCAGGCGAAGTTGCCGTCACTGTTCGTAGGGTTTCGGCGAAGATATAAGGTTAAGCGAAGTTATCCACAACTTCGCCTACCTTCTCAAGTTCGCCTAACTCAAGCGAAGTTCTCTACAACTCCGCCTACCTCCTAAGTTCGCTTACCTCAAGTGAAGTTAAGAATCAGCGAAGTTCTTCAGCGAAGTTAAGACTTAAGCGAAGTTATCCGTAACTTCGCCTACCGTACTTTTCTGAAGAAATTTTTTTTGTTTTTCGGGTTTCTTAGTTTTTGAGAAAGATGTCGTCAATTAACATCTCAGAGTTAGTTAAGATGGAAGTAGAAGCAGGGTCAGCTACTAAGGCCCCAAAGTTGCTTAAAGGAACCGACTTCGTTGCTTGGAAGGATCGGTTCGAACAATATGTCAAGTACCAGGATGCGAAAATGTGGGTATGCATCCAGGATGGTTATATTCCACCAACTATGGAGTACGAAGGTCGTGATCAGATCAAAAAGTACAGCAAAATGGAAGAAGAAGAGAAAAAGATGTATGAGGCCGAGAGCAAGGCTCATGCTGCTATCACTATGGCTCTTCCACAAGAGATCCTTCATACTTTTAGAAAGTACAAGACAGCAAGAGAGCTTTGGGAAGCTCTTGAGAACCGGTTTGAAGGAAATGTGGGAATCCGTGCTTCGAATATCAAATTGCTCAAAACTCAATTCTCGGTCTTCAAGTATCTGAAAAACGAATCACTTGATGATATCATCACCAGATATTATCATCTGATGACTGAACTCAGCAACTATTCAATTGCATACAAAGAAGATGAGATTGTTGAGAAGCTTCTTGATGCTCTCCCACCAAAATGGGAGATGTATACTGTGTTGATGAGAGAAGATAAAGACTTTGCTGACTATGACCTTGAGACAGCAGTTAACAAGCTCCGAACCTTTGAGCTTAACATGGTTAGAAAGGAGACACCTACGGATCAGGTTCAAGATCCAGGTATGTATGGTGCTAAAGTCAACTCTAGTTCAGGTTCGAAGACTGAATCAGCTGCCTACTACTCGAAGGGAGAGTCGGGCGCCAACTCATCACATGAGGGGCATGTGTCAGTCAACACGAATGGTGATGTTTGCTTTGTAGCAGGTGGATCTAGTGCATCTAAACCGCAAGCAAGCAAGAGTAGTTGCTCTCCAAGTATTCCTAGCAACAACTACTCTAAGATGCCTATGAGTGTCAAATCTGCTGAAGAGCAGTTTGCTCTCTATGCTTCTTTTATTGCTTCCTATGAGAATTACATTCAGGGGAAGATTGTTGATCCAGCTATGTTGGATGAAGACTATGACCAGATTGATGCTGATGATCTGGAAGAAATGGATCTGCAATGGCAGATGGCTATGATCGGGAGAAGAGTGAAACGGTTTATGAAAAAGACCGGAAGAAAGTTTGTCGGTGGAAGGCCAGGGTTTGACAAGACGAAGGTAAGATGCTACAACTGTCAGCAAAACGGCCACTTTGCTAAGGAGTGCAGAAATGAGCGTGTAGAACGTGGTCAAGGCAAGTCTACACAGCATAATGGGGGTAGTAAAGATTATAGTGCCATGATTTCCAGAGAAGATGGTGAATATAACTGGAACCTGCATTCTGAAGAAATCTTTGAACAGGCAAATTTGGCGAATGTGGAAAATGAAGAAAGTGAGAAAGCTACTGGAGAAGAAAAAGCTTTCATGGCTGATGCTAAAGACCAGCTCTTCGAGGTATGTTCTAAACCTACTTGTTCTAAATGTGAAAACTTGTCTGAGCAATTAGCAACTATAACTGATCAGTATGTTAGTTTGGATGCTGAGTTTAAAACTCTAAAAGAAGATCATCATTTTACAAAAGCAAGAGAAAATAGCTATAAAGTTAAAATAAAAGCTTGTGAAAAAGATATTAAAAGTCTAACAGCAAAACTTGCTGAAAAAATTCAAGTGATTGATCTAAGCTATGAAGTTTTGGAAGAAAAAACCAAACTAATAGCTGAAAGAGAAAAACAGATTGCTGATCACCAGGTGAAAGTGGTGGAACTGAATAGAAAACTTGAGCAGTTCAGAAATTCCTCTGCTATTCTTGATCACCTTGTTAGTGATCAAGGTTCCTCAGTTAAGAGGGGAGGAATTGGTTATCATGAGGTTCCACCACCTTATAATCACAATTACACTTTTAATCCTAGTAATCAGAAATCTGTTGACTTTGAGGTTGTTCAGACAGTTCCAATTAAGGTAACTAGTAAAGAACCAGATGTTGGTAGAGGCGAAACAAGTCCGCCTGTGTCAAGTGTTAAAATTTCTGTTCCGAGTCCGGTCTCATCAGATTGGATAAGTCATTCAAGTCGGGTAAGACAAAGGAGGAGGTTGTATTACCAAATAGTGGAGAGAAAGATAAAACAACTAAAAAGAGTTCTCCGCTAAACCCTTATGTCCCACCATATGTGAGACGAACGGGCGGTAGTACAGCCTCGACATCCAAAACAACTGTTGAAAAGAAAGTTGAGCATAGGTGTTGTTTTAGGTGTAATCAATTAGGGCACCTAGTTGCAGATTGCCCTCTGAAGCAGCGATTCAGAGGTGTGAGGCATACCAAAACTGAGACTAAGCCTAATGGTAATTATAATACTGGTAAAAGTGAAAACCATTCAAAATTCAGAAATCAGACTAATTCAGGTTTTCAAAGAAACCAATCTCAGTTTCACACTGCTGATAACCAAACAGTAAGTTATAATTCTTTCAATTCACAAAGGTTTGGAAGGCCTCACAATCAATCTACAAGGAGGTATACTAATAGGACTTACAGGAATTATACAGAGACTAACTTTGGAAAGCCAAAGTTCGGGATGTATAGATCCAAGACCAATTGGTCTTGGGTCCCTAGATTCTAATCTTTTGCTTTAATCGTGCAGGAACAGTTGAACAGGGCTGCCAATAATCTTTGGGTTGTGGATAGCGGCTGTTCCCGGCACATGACGGGTAACAAAATCTTGTTACACGATTTGAAACCTGTTCAAGGAGGGAGAGTGAGCTTTGCTGGAGAAAGTGGAGGCAAGATTACAGGAATGGGAACGGTGTCTAATGGAAAGATGACTCTAGAGAAAGTAAACTTTGTCGAAGAATTGAAGCACAATCTGCTGAGTGTGTCGCAGATCTGTGATAAGGAGTACACCGTACATTTTACAAAGAATGAGGCGATTGTGTTGCATCCTGGTTTTCAGATACCAGAGGAGTGGATTATGATGAAGGCTCCACGTGAGAGGAATACGTATATTATGGATATGAGGTCGACTGAAATGGCCACGGAAGAATCATGCCTTATGACAAAAGCGAGTGAATCGGAGTCTGAATTGTGGCATAGGAGAATGGGGCACATTCATCTTCGGAAGATGAACCACATTGTCAAGAATGGACTTGTGCTGGGCGTTCCCTTGAAAAGTTTCAACTTTGAAGACAAATGTCTAGCGTGCAAGAAGGGAAAGCAGCACAAGAAATCCCATCACACCAAAAGGTCAATTCTATTGTCAGTACTCTAGAATTTCTTCACATGGATCTCTTCGGTCCCGTGAATGCAAAAAGTCTAGGAGGTACTTCTTATTGCTTGGTGATCACTGATGATTACTCACGATATTCGTGGGTATATTTCCTGAAATCAAAAGATGAAACGGCTCAGATGGTGAAGAATTTGATTACCAAAGTTGAGAACGTTATGGATAAAAGGGTTAAGTTCATCAGGAGTGACAATGGAACGGAGTTCAAGAAGTATGAAATGGAGATCTTCTGCCTTCAGAAAGGGATTGAGCACCAGTACAGCGCTCCGTATACTCCGCAACAGAATGGAGTGGCTGAGAGGAAGAATAGAACGTTAATTGAAGGAGCCAGAACTATGCTGGCTGATTCGAAGCTTCCTGTGGTGTTCTGGGCTGAAGCTGTTGCTACAGCCTGTTATATCCTGAATAGAGTCTTGACTGTTAAAAGACTTAATAAAACGTGTTATGAGCTTATGCATGGGAGGAAGCCCAACTTGAGTGGTCTTGAACCATTCGGGTCCCCTTGTTCGATTTTAAAGACAAATTCTAAATTTGGTGAAGTAGCCGATGAAGGAATCTTAGTCGGTTATGTTGTTGGGACTCCCAACAGACGTGTCTTTAATACATCGACCGGCAAGGTTGAGGTGGTGTGTAACACCGATATCACAAGTTACAAACCGCCAAAACCAAGCACCGGACCTGCTGAGTTTTTCGACTATGATAGACTTTTTAAGTCTTTTAACATACCTTATTTGGATAGTGCAGAAGTAGAAGAAAGAGTTGCTACGAAGATGATCCTTGATGAGGAAGAAAATCTAGCGCAAAGACAGCTGTTTGATAAATGTCAACCTTCCTCATCAAATGCTATCGATACCCCTGCTGCCTCTCCTGAAGAAGAATTTTTCAATCCGTTTCACTCTCAGCAAGGAACAACCATTGACGAGCTCTCTTCTAACTTGGAAGACAATTTGCATGTCGGTTCGGTTCCGACCATGAGAATTCATAAAGATCACCCTTTGGAGAATGTGATTGGTGATGTGTCCTCCGGTGTACAAACAAGACGTAGCTTGAATTAGCACACCTGTGTTTACACAAGCATTAAGGAGACAGGCATAATCAACGAATGCTTGTACACCTGCTTTATCAGCCAGATTGAACCAAAGAATTATCAAATGGCTCTAAAGGACAGCTCGTGGGTCGAAGCCATGCAAAAAGAGCTGGCTCAATTCAAGTAAATGGAAGTTTGGACTTTGGTTGAAAAACCAAAGAATGTGCATGCGATAGGCACAAAATGGGTTTTTAAGTGCAAGAGAGATGAGAAAGGGATTATTATAAGAAACAAGGCGAGGCTAGTCGTTAAAGGTTTTAATCAACAAGAGGGGATTGATTATAATGAAGTGTTCGCTCCTGTGGCAAGATTGGAAGCCATTAGATTGTTTTTGGCATTTGCTGCTTATAAGAAGATGAAGGTATTTCAGTTAGACGTGAAAAGTGCGTTCCTAAATGGGAAAGTTGATGAGGTTGTGTACGTTGAGCAACCTCCGGGTTTTCCTGACCCAGACTTTCCAGACCACGTGTACAAGTTAAGCAAGGCGTTGTATGGACTACATCAGGCACCTCGTGATTGGTACTCAACCTTATCAGATTACTTGCTTGAAAATGGGTTTGAAAGAGGGAAGATAGATAGCACGTTGTTCTTCAAGAGAGAAGGAAGCGACTTCCTGCTGGTGCAAGTCTACGTGGATGACATTATCTTTGCTGCATCAAAAGTCTCCATGTGTCAGGAGTTTGAGGCCGTCATGAAGAAAAGGTTTGAAATGAGTGCTATGGGTGAACTAACTTTCTTTTTAGGATTGCAGGTTGATCAGAAGAAGGATGGGATGTTCATTCATCAGACCAAGTATGTCCATGATGTGCTCAAACGCTTCAAGATGGAGGACAGCACTCCATTCGATACTCCAATCTGCGTCAACCATAAATTGGGTGCTGAGACAGACAATGACGCAGATGTGGACCCAACTCAGTATCGGGCTATTATAGGTTCTTTAATGTACTTAACTGCTTCTAGGCCTGATATTATGTTTGCAGTTTGTCTTTGTGCTCGTTTTCAGGCAAACCCAAAGGAATCTCACATGAAGGGTGTGAAGAGGATCTTGCGATATCTCAAAGGCAAACCTAAGCTGCGGTTGTGGTACGCGAAGGGAGGAGACTTGGAGTTGGTAGCTTACACAGATTCTGATTATGGAGGGTGCAATCAGAGTCGGAAGTCAACTACTGGAGGATGTCAGTTTCTAGGAGGCAGATTAGTGTCCTGGCAATGCAAGAAGCAGACATCAGTCGCCATTTCAACATGTGAGGCAGAATACATGGCAGCATCCAACTGCTGCTCCCAGGTTCTGTGGATTCAACAACAGTTACGCGACTATGGTCTGAAATTCTCACTTACTCCAATTTGTATTGATAACACTGCTGCGATCTCAGTAACTAATAATCCCGTAAAGCACAGTAAAACTAAACATATTGACATACGTCATCATTTTATACGGGATTGTGCTGAGAAGAAACTGATTGTGCTTGAAAAGGTGGATACGCTTGATAATTTCGCTGATTTATATACTAAAGCGTTTGACAAATCAAGATTTCAAAACCTTGTTGAGTTGAATGGGATGATCAATCCCGAGTAACCATGCTTTTTGTGCATATATATATAAAAAAAATGTCACTATTGCTTAAAATTATGTCGGTTACCTCAGTTTGAAGGACATATCCTCGGATATGTTTGTTCCTCATTTTCTACTTGTAGAGTTTGAGGGTTGCCATTAACCAGATGACTGAATGTGACTGGGGCGGTTTATGATGTGTTTTTATTCTTTCGCTGAAAATTAGTCGTTCATACTTAGTTAGAAGGACACATACTTGTATGTGGTCGGTCCAGCGGATCCATTGGATCCTCAGGATAACCGTTTACCTGAAGACTTTGAACTGATCGGGGCGATTGAAGTCAAAAAAAATTTTTTTGGGAAATGAAATTATTTTTCAAGTCTACTACTTCGTAAGAAGTTCTGTTATTATGTTTTAACAGAAAATTGATCCAACCTTGGAAAATGATAGATTTACTGATTCTGTGTGCTTAACTAGTGAAGTTATTAGGCTTAAAAGGCTTTAGAACAGTCATTGTATGTCATGGTAGCTTTTTATGGTGCGTAAAAGTAGATGTGATACAAACTAAATCTACTCGATTTTACGTGGAAACTCCTTAAGAGTTTTGCATGTCTTCATATATATCTTTCCGAATGATAGGCAGAAAAGTGATTACCCAGTCATACACGAGCCCGTAAGTGTTCTGATTCCCGTAAAGATAGTGTGTGAAGAAACTGCAGTGATCCAAATTCGGGACTTGCAGTTTTTTACTACTCTGAAGTCTATGTAAATGTTTATAGTAAAAAAAAAAAAAAAAAAAAAAAAAAAAAAAAAAAAAAAAAAAACCTTATGAGTTATTGAAACATTCTAGAGCTTACAATGTCAAGACTTCTCAATCATGGAGTAAGAAAGAGAACGGGAAGCAGATGAAGAGTACTTACAAACTTAATCAGACACTATGGGTTGAAGTCAATTCGGGGTGACTTGGGGAAAGCCAAATACGCTTTGAGAATAGATAGGAGGCATCATAATCTCTGAGTTGTTGCCCACTTAATTTTTGAGCTTAATTGAACTTAACTCGTATCACAGAAACGAAGAAAACCATCTTAAGTTATTTACCTGCTTACAACCTGTTTCTTTATGTCATAATACAGCTAAACACGGATCTATGTGACAGTCACGTAGTTAGTATGATTCCTGTTCGGATCTTTTCTAAAACGTAGTAGTCCCTGTCGAGACTGAAATTTGATCCCTTGTACTTTAATTTTTAAAAGTTTTTCGTACTTAGGTAGTTTATGATTTTATAACTGGTTACTTGGACTTGATCGTGTCATTTAATTCTTAAAGGGAAGTTTTTAAAACTTAATTGCAAATTGTTCAAATTATGGGGTTTGTTTTGAAAAATTTTTAATTTCAGCGAAGTTCTGCATAACTTCGCCTGATAGGCGAAGTTATCCACAACTTCGCCGATACATCTGTGACCCTATATGAAGGACTTTAAAGGTCAAACTGTTCATTTATTTCAAAACCCAGCGAACTTATACTCACAGAAACCTCGGCGAACTTATCATCATCATCCATTCTGTGTTTCTTTCTCAATTTCATTGTCGATTAAAGGTGTGTAGGGTTCTATATTCGTATAATCATGGTCGTTAATGTTAATCACAGGTCGATTCGAACCGTTTCGTGACCTCGATTATTTGAAACCTAAACACCCGATTTTCAAACTTGATATTACGTGATAGTAATTTGCATGAACGTCTATAACTTCATAAAATCATGTATTTCGGAGTCCTCGATCTCCGAAATCATCATCTACACGTCGTTCTAAATCCCTAACTGTTGCCGATTCAAATTCGGCGAAGTTACAGTTTAGGTGAAGTTATCCGTAACTTCGCCTGAGGTTTAACTTCGCCTGATTATTGATTTTGAAACAGTTTATGAGGCGATGTTGTGATTAGGCGAAGTTATCCGTAACTTCGCTTGGATCATTTTACTTAACTATTATCAGACGAAGTTCAAGTTGAAGCGAAGTTGTTTCCCAACTTCGCCTCACCTTTAACTTCGCCTATACAGAATTGATCACAACTTCGCTCATGGTAACAGGCGAACTTGTGATTCGCTTTGATGTTTATCTAACTTAACCTGTTTGTTGCAGATATGGCTGCTGTTGCTGGAGCAGGTGGTGTAGGCGGTGATGACGGAGGTGATCAACAAAGACAGTTCTTCCCGGGTCACAACATGTATATCACCTTAGACCCGGAAGCGAGCGGAGTTGATGATTTCCGCGAAATCATCACCTTCCTTTTACGCTCGAGGATATTCCACGCCATTACGACAACTCTGCCGATTTCCTTGCCCAACATTGAGGATTTCTGGCAGACGGTGGAATATGACTGCCGCGTCGACCCCCCGGTGATGCGTGAAACGGTAAATGGTCAGGATGTTCAGTTCTCGTCTGAACAAATCCGGGTGGCTTTGCAATTCGGAGAGGAGACGAGGGACGACCCGACAGAGTTTGTTGCTCCGTTCCGTGATGGAGCATTTCTACGAATGGGATATTCTGGTCCCTTGGGGGATACACAAAGAAGGAAAGGTTTCTTGCTCGATCAGTGGCGCTTCCTCATGCACTTAATGATTGTCTGCATGTCAGGGAGGAAGGTGGGCACTGACGGGATGGGCGCGACCTTGCAGTCGGCGATGACTGCTCTGACTTATAACAAGCGTTACAGCTTGAGTCAGATGGTCTTCTATGAGATTGATCGACAGCGAAGGGCAATGGGGCGTGAGAGATTCATCATGTATCCAAGATTTCTCCAAATGATCTTGAATCATGTTGCTCCCACGTTGCCTCAACGTCGCCCTATCAGATACGTGGAGAGTGTGAACAAGCGTATCTTTGCTCAATGTAGAACTTCGAGTGCTAGAAGCAAGCCTGAACTGCGTCCTAGGCATACTCCACTGTTTGGGTATTTAATCAACCCGGAGTATGTTCCTGCTAATGGGGACGAGTTTAGAGATCCTCAAACACAACAGGCGGGAGCACCTCAAGCTGTACCTGCTGCGCCTGTTGTGTCAGCTGAAGAAGAGGTTGACCTTGACGCTGCTTTTGACGGCCAAGGATTTTTTTGACATGGACCGAGTTGATCTTCAAGAAAATATACAGGTCTCGGTTCCACAGAGTACGGGAGTAAATGTTACTAGAGCAGCTACGACGGTGGATGACTCAGATTTTGATGATGTAATGGATGAGGCAAGACGTATGATGGTGACTCAAGAGAGGACGTATGGGAAGAGAAAGAGGACAGATTACAACAGTGAGTCAGAAGAAGAAGAAGACATTCATAAGTTGATCAGACGTTCAAGAAGGGACATGACAGGTGCAGGTAGGGGAGCTGGTGAGAGCTCTAGAGTCATACGTTTCGCTCCGCCCTCACTGTCCGGTATGTCAATTGTCCCTACACCATTACAGGTCACAAGGCCAAGCGCCACGGACGTTCCCATGGTGGCTACATCATCATCTGTTGGCCTCCCATCCATCACACTCCAGCTGACGACTCCAGATATTGTATCGTTGCCGCCTCCAACGCTTACTCCGTCGGAGGTTGTTGCACAGGTTATTGAGTCGACAGTGGTTCACACTGCAGGGTTGTCGGTCACGATACCACCTGCGGTTACGTCCACAGCTACTTCTGATGTCCCGGTTTCATTGGAAATCCCTCCTCAGTACACTCAAGACATTTCACATATGAGGTTCAATTTCGATGCAACCCTATCAGACTCGGAAAGAATAGCTGCACTAGAGCGGGTCGTGGCAGAGCAATCTAGGATATATCTTATCCAGACCCAGGCTATTCAGCGCTTAGTAGCAGAAAATCAACTATAGTCGTCCCTCCTGGTTGAACATGGAAAAATTATAGATGCTATGAAGGAGTTCTTGGCATCTCAGGGGGAGACGAGCTGTAAAGGCGACGAGCTCAGGACAAAGAAGAAGAATGACAGAGACGATGATCCCAATGCATCGAAAGGTGCAGGTGGTGAGTTGCCAAGAACTACTCAAGCTCTTGGGACAACCACAGCTCAGGGGGAGTCTGCAGGTGCAGCTGGCGGTTCTGGTGGTGATGAGGTGGTGATGGTAGATGACGAGGAGATGGGAGATGATGTGATCGATGCCTTGAAGGAGTTGGATGATGATATGTTAGATGTTGATGATGTGTGTGATGATGATGTGCTGCCATTAGAAGAAATTGAGAAGATTGGTGCACAGATAGTGATAGAAGATGATGTTGAAGAAGGTGAAATTGTAGAGGAGAATGTTGAACACGAGCTTCCAACCGTTGAGAAGTCGAATGTATGTGAAGATACAGTAGTTGATGATACAGAATGGGAGGAGCAGCCTAGATGGAAGGAAGGCTATGCTCATTGGTTTATCAAAACGAAGAAGCCAGTGGTACCTACAATGTTCAAGAAAAGTTATAATATTAAAGGGTACGCTGAGTCAAAGAAAGACATTATCTGTTGGTTATATGATGAATAGCTAAAAGTGTTCGTGGTGAAAAGATATGATGGGATCCAATACTTTAAGAGGACGTTGAGATCTCTAAATACCTTACCTGAGTGTGAGGTAAAGGATTTGGCCAGACTGGGGTTGATTAATAGAAGTGATGATAATATGGCCAGAGTTATTGGGAAGATAGTATGGAAAGAAAGTATTAAAGAGAAAAAGTTTGAGTTGTTAAAACCACAGAAAGGGAAATTAGTTGAAGATACTGAAAGAGGAATGAGAGCAGATGGCAAACCTTGGATGGTGATGAAATATAAGCCGATTCGGTGTTTGAAAGAGTGTAGGATCCCCGGACGGATCACACGAGATATCCCGATATACACAGGTGCGGAATCCCTGTGTAGATCGTTACGGACGTAGAATATAAGCTCACGAACACACGAACACGATACGAACAACCACACGTTATATTAATAACACAAACCGAGATGCTTACAGACTCACGTCAATAGACTTACTGAAATACACGTAAACTGAACTCGATCGACCAAAACTCTAACAACTGATTAACTCGTAAACAGTAAACAATAAACAATATAAATACACGACAACTTCGCCTCAGGCGAAGTTGTCCTTAACTTCGCTCGTTCAACAAGTTCGCCTAGGCGAACTTGTCAACAACTTCGCTTGGTTAACAAGTTCGCCTAAGCGAACTTGTCAACAACTTCGCTTCTAAACAAACAAATACATAAACAATATTACAGACTCGATTACAGACATTAGACATATGAACTACTGACATCTATGCACCAACAGACTCCCCCTTGGCAGTAGCTTCATATCTTGATCTTTCAGCTCTTGTCTCGAATCCTGTATCCTCAAGCGTGCACTCCTTCTCTAACACACACCGTGACTACTCGCTGATATTTCCTTGCTTCATCCTTCCAAGCAGGAATATAGAATATCTTCTTTTCATTCAATGCTTGCAAATCAGCTTTCGATAAGTTAACAAGATGCATCGGGTCATACACCCTCAGCACTTCTTGTTCATCTTCGTCTTCCATCACGGCTTCAGCAGTCTGGCAATCAACGTACCACCATTTTAGATTCTTCAACACATCTTGAGGCATAGTCTTCATTGGAACCTCCTTGATGCATCGGATCGGTTTGTACTTCATCACCATCCATGGCTTGCTATCTGCTCTCAATCCCCTCTCTGTATCCTCCACGAGCTTTCCCTTCTGTGGCTTTAATAGTTCAAACTTCTTTTCTTTTATGCTTTCTTTCCACACAATCTTCTCAATCACTCTCGCCATATAGTTATCACTTCTATTTATCAGGCCCAACCTGGCCAAATCCTTCACCTCGCATTCCGGCAACGTATTGAGAGATCTCAACATTCGTTTGAAGTATTGAATACCATCATAACGCTTCACCACAAACAACTTGATCTGTTCATCATAAATCCAACAGATGATTCCCTTCTTCGACTCAGCATAGCCTTTGATGTTATAACTCTTCTTGAACATGGCTGGTACAGCAGGCTTCTTGGTCTTAATAAACCAATGAGCACAGCCTTCCTTCCACCTAGGCTGCTCCTCCCACTCAGTCTCATCCATCTCAGCACTCACGTCGGCTTTCTCAACCTCAGGGATCTCGTGTTCAACGTTTTCTTCTACTATCTCCCCCTCTTCTATCCCATCTTCAATCTCAATCTGCTCACCGATTCCACGTATCTGATCGGAGCGTCTCTGAGGTAGACTCGGAGCCACATGGTTCAATATCATTTGTAAAAAACGTGGATACATGATGAACCGCTCCCGAGACATCGCCCGTCTTTGTCTATCAATCTCGTAGAAGACCATTTGACTGAAGCTATAACGCTTGTTATAGGTCAGTGCAGTCATGGCAGACTGCATGGTCGCACCCATACCGTCAGTGCCCGCCTTCCTCCCAGACATGCACACAATCATGACGTGCCTAAGGAAGCGCCACTGATCAAGAAGGAAACCCTTCCTCCTTTGGGTATCTCCTAATGGACCAGAGTAGCCCATTCGAAGAAATGCTCCATCACGAAAAGGAGCTACGAACTCTGTAGGATCGTCTCGAGTCTCCTCACCAAACCTTAATGCCACCCGGATCTGTTCAGAATTGAACTGAACCTGTTGATTGTTCACCGTAGCTCGCATGACCGGGGGCTCAACACGACAATCATATTCTACCGTCTCCCAGAAGTCTTCGATATTCGGTAGAGATATCGGCAGAGTGTTTGTAATCACGTGAAAAATCCTCGAGCGCAGGAGGAAAGTGATAATCTCGCGATAGTCGTCCACACCGCTCGCCTCCGGGTCAAGAGTGATGTACATATTGTGACCCGGGAAAAATTGTCTCTGATTGTCACCATCATCTCCTCCTGCACCACCAGCACCAGCTATCGCAGCCATATCTGTAACAAACTAACCAAGTTAGAACGACATAAAGACATAGCACAAGTTCGCTTTGTTACCATGAGCGAAGTTGTGATAAACTCTGTATAGGCGAAGTTAAAGTTGAGGCGAAGTTGGGAACAACTTCGCTTCAGCTTTAAGTTCGTCTAATTAATATAAGTAAAAATGATCTTAACTTCGCCTCATCACAACATCGCCTCAGGCGAATTTAAGTTTCAGACGAAGTTACGGATAACTTCGCATCAGGCGAACTTAAGCTTCGTGCGAAGTTACGGATAACTTCGCCTCAGGCGAACTTAAGCTTCAGGCGGAGTTACGGATAACTTCGCCTAAACCCTAACTTCGCCTGAATCTGAATCGGCGACAGTTAGTAATTATGGAACAACGTGCAGGTGATGATTCGGCTAGTTTTAGACGATTAAGCACTCGTAAACACAAGTTTTAAGGACATGTTGACGATCAGTATAGTGTTCACCACGTAAAAACACAAGTTAAGAAAATCGGTTTCAAAACCGATGGTTCGAGGTTAATAACCGGGTCGAAACGACCCTTGATTAGCATGAAAGAACTTGTAATATATGAGAAAACAACATCTCGAACCTTTGATCGGTGTGAAAATCGGAATAAATAACACGTAATCGAGGTTAATAACAAGTTCGCCGGAGAATAGTGTAACTGTGGATATAAGTTCGCTGATTGAATGAACAGTGTGACCTTTGAACATCCTTATATAGGGGCGGAGTTATACAGGCGAAGTTACGGATAACTTTGCCTAGGCGAAGTTATCCACAACTTCGCCTGTTCAACAACATCGCCTATATATTTACAAAATTTAACCTTATAAGTTTAACAATTTTCCAAATAAGTTATAAAACTTTCCTTGAAGAACTAAACGACACGATCAAGTCTAAGTAACCAGTTAAAAAATCATAAAACTATCTAAGTACAAAAACTAAAAAAAATTTAAAGTATAAGGGATCAAATTTCAGTCTCGCTAGGGACTGCTAAGTTTTAGAAAAGATCCGAACAGGAATCATACTAACTACGTGACTGTCACATAGATCCGTGTTTAGCTGTATTATGACATATAGAGACAGGTTGTAAGCAGGTAATATACTTAAGATGGTTTTCATCGTTTCTGTGATACGAGTTAGGTTCAATTATGCCTCAAAATTTAAGTGGGCAACAACTCAGAAATATTGATGCCTCCTATCTATCCTTAAAGCGTATTTGGCTTTCCCCAAGTCACCCTGAATTGACTTCGACCCATAGTGTCTGATTAAACATGTAAGTACTCTTCTTCTGGTTCCCTTTTTTTCTTCTTACTCAACGATTGTGAATCATCACTAATATGTATCAATAACTTCAAAAAGTTTTTTTTTTTTTTTCTTTTTTTTTTTCGAATAAACATAGACTTCATAGTAGAAATTAACTGCAAGTCCCGAATCTGGATCACTGCAGTATCTTGAAATGCTATCTTCACGGGAATCAGAACACACATGGGCTCGTGTATGACTGGGTAATCGCTTTTCTGCCTATCATTCGGAAAGATATATATGAAGACACGCAAAACTCTTAAGGAGTTTCCACGTAAAATCAAGTACAATTAGTTTGTATCACATCTACTTTTACGCACCATAAAAAGTTACCATGACATACAATGGATGTCCTAAAGCCTTTTAAGCCTAATAACTTCACTAGTTAAGCACACAAAGTTCGTATATCTATCATTTTCCAAGGTTGGATCAATTTTCCGTTTAACATAGCTAACGAACTTCTTACGAAGTAACAGACTTGAAAAATAATTTCATTTCCCTTTTTCTTTCAAAAATTTAACATTAATCGCCCCGACCGAAACAAAGTCTTCAAGTAAACGGCTATCCCGAAGATCCAATGGATCAGCTGGACCGACCACATACTAGTATGTGTCCTTCTAACTAAGTATGATCGACTAATTTTAAGCGAAAGAACGAAAAACTCATCATAAACCGCCCCGGTCACTATCAGTAATCTGGTTAATGGCTATCCTCAAAATCTACAAGTAGAAAATGAGGACCAAAACATATCCGAAGACAAGTCCTTCAAACTAATGTAACCGACATAATTTTAAGCGATTAGTGACATTTTTTTTTTAAATAACACAAGAAAAGCATGGTTACTCGGGATTGATCATCCCATTCAGTTCAATAAGGTTTTGAAATCTGGATTTGTCAAACGCTTTAGTGTATAAATCAGCAAAATTATCAAGCGTATCCACCTTTTCAAGAATTATCAGTTTCTTCTCAGCACAATCCCGTATGAAATGATGACGTATGTCAATGTTTTTAGTTTTACTATGTTTCACGGGATTGTTAGTTACTGAGATAGCAGCTGTGTTATCAATGCAAATAGGAGTAAGTAAGAAATTCAGACCATAGTCGCGCAATTGTTGTTGTATCCAAAGAACCTGAGAGCAGCAGTTGGATGCAGCCATGTATTCTGCCTCACAGGTTGAGATTGCGACTGAAGTCTGCTTCTTGCATTGCCACGACACCAATCTGCCACCAAGAAACTGACATCCTCCAGTTGTTGACTTCCGACTCTGATTGCACCCTCCATAATCAGAGTCTGTGTAAGCGACCAGCTCCAAGTCTCCTCCTCTCGTGTACCACAACCCCAGCTTCGGCTTGCCCTTGAGATACCGCAGTATCCTCTTTGCACCTTTCAAATGAGATTCTTTTGGATTTGCCTGAAAACGTGCACAAAGACAAACAACAAACATTATATCAGGCCTAGAAGCAGTTAAGTACATTAAAGAACCTATTATTGCCCGATATTGAGTTGGGTCCACATCTGCATCACCGTCTACTTCAGCACCCAATTTGTGATTGACGCAGATTGGAGTATCATATGAAGAACTGTCCTCCATCTTGAAGCGCTTGAGCACATCATGAACATACTTCGTCTGATGAATGAACATCCCGTCCTTCCTCTGATCAACCTGCAATCCTAGAAAGAAAGTTAGTTCACCCATAGCACTCATTTCAAACCTTTTCTTCATGACGGCTTCAAATTCCTGACACATGGAGACTTTTGATGCAGCAAATATAATGTCATCCACGTAGACTTGTACCAGCAGGAAGTCGCTTCCATCTCTTTTGAAGAACAACGTGCTATCAATTTTCCCTTTTTCAAAACCATTCTCGAGCAAGTAATCCGATAAAGTTGCATACCAGGCACGAGGTGCCTGATGTAATCCATACAACGCCTTGCTCAACCTGTACACGTGATCTGGATAGTCTGGGTCTGGAAAACCCGGAGGTTGTTCAACATACACAACCTCATCAACTTTCCCATTTAAAAACGCACTCTTTACATCTAGCTGAAACACCTTCATCTTCTCATAAGCAGCAAATGCCAAAAACAATCTTATGGCTTCCAACCAGGCGACAGGAGCGAACACTTCGTTATAATCAATCCCCTCTTGTTGATTAAAACCTTTCACGACTAGCCTAGCCTTGTTTCTTATAATGATCCCCTTATCATCTCTCTTGCACTTGAACACCCATTTTGTGCCTATCGCATGCACATTCTTTGGTTTTTCAACCAAAGTCCAAACTTCCATCTTCTCGAATTGAGCCAACTCTTCTTGCATGGCTTCGACCCACGAGCTGTCCTTTAAAGCCATTTGATAATTCTTCGGTTCGCTCTGGCTTATAAAGCAGGTATACAGGCATTCATCGATTATTCCTGTCTCCTTAATGCTTGTATAAACACAGGTATGTTCATTCAAGCTACTTCTCGTTTGTACACCTGAGGACACATCACCAATCACATTATCCAAAGGGTGATCTTTATGAATTCTCGTGGTCGGAACAGAACCGACATGCAAATTATCTTCCAAATTAGAAGAGATCTCATCAATGGTGGTTTCATGCTGAGAGTGAAAAGGATTGATAAATTCTTCTTCAGTTGAGGCAGCAGGGGTACCAATAGTGTTTGATGAGGAAGGTTGACACTTATCAATCAGCTGTCTTTGCAATAGATTTTCTTCCTCATCAAGTATCATCTTCGTCGCAGCTCTTTCTTCTTCTTCAGAAATCTCCAAATCCGGTACGTTAAACGACTTAAAAAGCTTAACATAGTCGAAAAGCTCAGCAGGTCCATTGCTAGGTTTTGGCGGTTGGTAACTTGTGATGTCAGTGTTACACACCACCTCCACCTTGCAGGTCGAAGTATTGAAGACACGCCTGTTGGGAGTACCAACAACATAACCGACTAAGATTCCTTCATCGGCTACTTCGCCAAATTTAGAATTTGTCTTCAAGATCGAACAAGGGGACCCGAATGGTTCAAGACCACTCAAGTTGGGCTTCCTTCCATGCATAAGCTCGTAACAAGTTTTACCAAGTCTCTTAACGGTTAACACTCTATTCAGAACATAGCAGGCTGTAGCAACCGCTTCAGCCCAGAACATCACAGGAAGCTTCGAATCTGCCAGCATAGTCCTGGCTCCTTCAATTAAAGTTCGGTTCTTCCTTTCAGCCACTCCATTCTGTTGCGGAGTATACGGAGCGCTGTATTGATGTTCAATTCCTTTCTGAAGACAGAAGATCTCCATTTCAAAATTCTTGAACTCCGTCCCATTGTCACTTCTGATGAACTTAACAGTTTTACTCATGACGTTCTCAACTTTAGTAATCAAATTCTTCACCATTTGAGCCGTCTCATCTTTCGATTTCAGAAAATATACCCACGAATATCGCGAGTAGTCATTAGTGATCACCAAGCAGTAAGAAGTACCTCCTAGACTTTTTACATTCACGGGACCGAAGAGATCCATGTGAAGCAGTTCTAGAGTACTGGAAATAGAGTTGACCTTCTTGGTGAGATGGGATTTCTTGTGTTGCTTTCCCTTCTTGCATGCTATACATTTGTCTTCAAAGTTAAAACTTTTCAAGGGAACGCCCATCACAAGCCCATTTTTGACAATGTGGTTCATCTTCCGAAGATGAATGTGCCCCATTCTCCTGTGCCATAGTTCGGATTCCGATTCGCTTGCTTTCGTCATTAAACATGATTCTCCCGTGGCCATTTCAGTAGACCTCATATCCATCACATAAGTATTTGTTTCACGTGGAGCTGTCATCACTATCCACTCGTCTGGTATCTGAAAACCAGGCTTCAACACGATCGCCTCATTCTTCGTGAAATGAACAGTATATTCCTTATCACAAATCTGCGACACACTCAGCAGATTGTGCTTCAGCTCTTCTACAAAATTCACATTCTCAAGTGTCATCTTCCCATTGGACACCGTTCCTCTTCCAGTAATTCTTCCTCCACTTTCACCAGCAAAACTAACTCTCGCTCCCTGAACAGGTTTTAAGTCGTGTAACAAATATTTGTTACCCGTCGTGTGCCGGGAACAGCCGCTATCTACAATCCAAAGACTGTGGGCAGCCCTGTTCAACTGTTCCTGCACAATAAAGCAAATGCTTAGAATCTAGGGACCCAAGACCAATTGGTCTTGGATCTATACATCCCGTACTTCTGCTTTCCAAAGTTAGCATTTGGATAATTCCTGTCAGTCCTAGTAGGAAATCTCCTTGGAAATTGAGTGTGAGGCCTTCCAAACCTATGTGTATTGAAAGTATTATATCTTGCGGTTTGGTTATTAGCATTGTTAAACTGAGGTTTGTTTCTGTGAAAACCTGAATTAGTTACATTTTGAAACTTTGAAGGGTTTTCATTTTTAAAATTACCATTAAGCTTATGCTCAGTTTTAATAGGCCTCACGCCTCTGAATTTCGGCGTCAGAGGACAATCTGCAACAAGATGTCCTAACTTATTACATCTAAAACAACACCTATACTCCATTTTCTTTTCAAAGGTTGTTTTGGATGTCGAGGCAGTGTTACCGGCCATTCGTCTCACATAAGGTGGGACGTACGGGTTGAGTGGAGTACTCTTTTTAGAAGTTTTATCTTTTTCTCCAACAGTGGGTAACACTACCTTCTCATTTGTCTTACCCGATTCGGACAACTTATCTGAATCCGATGAGACTGGACTCGTAACAGAAATATTTACAGTTGAAACAGGCGAACTCGTTTCGCCACTACTAACACTTGGTTCTTTACTCGTAACCTTGATTGGAACTGTCTGAGGAACTTCAAAATCAACAGATTTCTGAACACTCGGGTTAAAAGTGTAATTGTGGTTATAAGGTGGTGGAACCTCGTGATAACCAATTCCTCCCCTCTTTGTAGAGGTACCTTGATCACTAACAAGGTGATCAAGAATAGCTGAGGAATTTCGGAACTGCTCCAGTTTTCGGTTTAGTTCCACCACTTTCACCTTGTGGTCAGCAATCTGCTTTTCTCGTTCAGCAATCAGTTTAGTCTTTTCTTCTAAAACCTCATAACTAAGATCAATAACTTCAATTTTTTTAGCGAGTTTAGTTTTTAAGCTTTTAACATCTTTTTCACACGCTTTAATTTTAACTTTGTAACTGTTTTCTCTTGCTTTTGTAAAGTGATGATCTTCTTTAAGAGTTTTAAATTCAGCATCTAAACGAACATACTGATCAGTTATGGTAGCAAGTTGCTCAGACAAATTCTCGCATTTAGTACAAATAGATTTAGAACTTACCTCGGAGACTTGATCATTGTTATCTGCCATGAAAGCTTTTTCCTTACCAGTAGCTTTCACTTCTCTGGTAGTCTTCTCACGTTCTTCATTCTCAACCTTAGCCATATTTGCCTGCTCACCAGTTTCATTCAAATGCAGGTTCCAGTTGTATTCACCTGCTTCTCTGGACAACATGGCATTGATTACCTTATTATTCCCAGTGTGCTGTGCAGGCCTGCCTTGACCACGTTCAACTCTCTCGTTTCTGCAATCTTTGGCAAAGTGCCCGTTTTGTTGACAGTTATAGCACCTCACCTTAGACTTGTCGAACCCTGGCCTGCCACCGACAAACTTTCTCCCCGTCTTTCTCATGAACTTCTTCACTCTCCTCACTATCATGGCCATCTGCCATTGTAAATCCATCTATTCCAGATCATCAGCATCGATCTGGTCATAGTCTTCATCTAGCATCGCTGGATCAACCACCTTTCCTTGAATATAGTTTTCATATGAAGCAATAAATGAAGCATAGAGGCCAAACTGCTCTTCAGCAGATTTGACGCTCATTGGCATCTTTGAGTAATTATTGCTTGAGGAACTTGAAGATCCATTAATCTTGCTTGCTGTCTGTTGAGTACCACTTGATCCACCCGCAACAAAGCAAACATCCCCATTTGAGTTTACTGACACTTGCCCCTCCTGTGAAGAATTGGCACCCGACTCACCCTTCGAGTAGTAGGCGGCAGAATCAGTCTTTGAACTTGTATTGGAGTTTACTTTCGCACCGTACATGCCTGGATCTTGAACCTGATCCATAGATGTTTCTTTTCTTACCATATTAAGCTCAAAAGTTCTGAGCTTGTTGACAGCGGTTTCAAGATTATAAGTAGGGAAGTCCTTGTCTTCCCTCATCAGTACAGTATACATCTCCCATTTTGGTGGGAGTGCATCGAGAAGTTTCTCCACAATCTCTTCTTCTCGGTATGAAATGGAGTAGTTACTCAATTCAGTCATTAGATGATAATATCGAGTGATAATATCATCAAGAGATTCGTTCTTTAAGTACTTAAAGACTGAAAATTGATTCTTGAGCAACTTTATCTTTGACGCCCGAATGCCTACATTTCCTTCGAATCTGCTCTCAAGAGCTTCCCAAAGCTCTCTAGCTGATGTATACTTTCTGAATGTATGTAGGATCTCCTGTGGAAGAGCCATTGTGATTGCAGCATGAGCCTTGCTTTCGGCTTCATACATCTTCTTCTCCTCCTCTTCCATTTTACTGTATTTCTTGATTTGGTCTCGACCCTCATACTCCATGATTGGTAGAATATATCCATCTTGGATGCATACCCACATCTTCGCATCCTGGTACTTAACGTATTGTATGAACCAATCCTTCCACACGACAAAATCGGTTCCCTTCAGCAACCTTGGGGCCTTTGTAGCTGACCCCGCTTCAACTTCCATCTTGACAAGCTCTGAAATGTTGATCGACGACATCCTTCTTGAAGACTAAGAAACCCGAAAAAATTCTGAAAAGGGCGAAGTTAATAAATTTTCTCTGAACAGTACTGTAGGCGAAGTTAAGGATAACTTCGCTTAAGTAATAAATTCGCTGGATTCTTCTTAAATTCGCGTGACTGGGCGAAGTTGAGAATAACTTCGCTTAGGGTAAGCGAACTTAGAAAGTAAGCGAACTTGAAGAGAACTTCGCTGAACTAGGCGAACTTGAGAAGAACTTCGCTGAGTTAGGCGAAGTTGAGGAGGTAGGCGAAGTTGTGGATAACTTCGCTTCTCCTTATATCTTCACTGAAACCCTACGAGTCCTGACGGCAACTTCGCCTGATGAACAGCAACTTCGCCTGACGAACTTGAACTTTCTGCAGATCTGAAAACGGATTTTAACGACGATTTTGACGATTTGAAGGCTTGAACACACTGGTAGGAGGCTAGAATGGGCAAAAACACCACAAACTCGTCCCGGTAATACCCGAAATGGAACGAATTCTACACCCGCGTGAATATCCCGAACCACACAATCGAGCAAATGCTCTGATACCAATTGTAGGATCCCCGGACGGATCACACGAGATATCCCGATATACACAGGTGCGGAATCCCTGTGTAGATCATTACGGACGTAGAATATAAGCTCACGAACACACGAACACGATACGAACAACCACACGTTATATTAATAACACAAACCGAGATGCTTACAGACTCACGTCAATAGACTTACTGAAATACACGTAAACTGAACTCGATCGACCAAAACTCTAACAACTGATTACTCGTAAACAGTAAACAATAAACAATATAAATACACGACAACTTCGCCTCAGGCGAAGTTGTCCTTAACTTCGCTCGTTCAACAAGTTCGCCTAGGCGAACTTGTCAACAACTTCGCTTGGTTAACAAGTTCGCCTAAGCGAACTTGTCAACAACTTCGCTTCTAAACAAACAAATACATAAACAATATTACAGACTCGATTACAGACATTAGACATATGAACTACTGACATCTATGCACCAACAAAGAGGTTCCAATGAAGACTATGCCTCAAGATGTGCTGAAAGATCTGAAATGGTGGTATGTGGATTGCCAGACTACTGAAGCCGTGATGGAAGACGAAGACGAACAAGAAGTGCTAAGAGTGTATGATCCGATGCATCTTGTTAATTTATCTAAAGCTGATCTGCAGGTGTTAAACGAGAAGAAGATATTCTATATTCCTGCTTGGAAAGACGAAGCGAGGAAATATCAGCGAGTAGTCACGGTCTGTGTAAGAGAGGGAGTGCATGCATGAAGATTACAAGACAAGTGCTTAAAGATAAAGATATGAAGCTACTGCCAAGGGGGAGTCTGTTGGTGCATAATGTCAGTAGTTCATAGTCTAGTGTCTGTAATCCAGTCTGTAATGTTAATTGTGTTTTGTTTATGTTTAAGCGAAGTTACTGACAAGTTCGCTTATCAGGCGAACTTGTTAGTCAAGCGAAGTTAGCAACAACTTCGCCTGAACATATCAGGCGAAGTTGTCGTGTATTTATACGCTAGGTCACGGCTTGTTTAGAGTTGTTGAAGGTAATCGTATACAGACGTGTGTGAGTCGAGAGACGTGAGAACCAGAGAGTATTGAGTCTGTATTCAGTGATTATATCACGTGTTTCGGTTATAATATAACGTGTGTTCGTTTATTCGTATCGTGTGTTTGTTTGATTCGTGTTCTACGCTCGTAACAACCTACGCAGGGATTCCGCACCTGTGTAGATCGAGATATCCCGTGCAGATCCATCCAGGGAACCTACAGTTATTTATGGTTTGTGCAAATGAATGTGTCGGTTTGGAACCTAGGCTCGACTCCTTAAAGCTGCAAATGATTGTTAAATTTATGTTAATTGTGTTATTTATGTTTTTGTGTATATTTATATTTTTGTTTTTTTAGTTTCGGTATCGTAACGTACGTGACGGAGACTGGCCAAATTTGTGTAGACTAGGCGCCTCAACGCTCGGGTTTTACCAAAGCTCGAGCTTTGAGCTTTACTGACCGAGGCCACCTCATTGATACACCTCAGTTTTTAGATTTTTTTTTTAGTTCTGATGCCATAACGCACATAACCAAAACTGACCGAATTCGTGTCGACTTACCGCCTTAAAGGCGGGACCTACAATGTTAGGGTTTTACCAATGCTCATAAAAGGGTTAAATGTGTATAAATTTGAAGTCTTAATTTCAACATTTGAAAAAAGGCTTATATACTTTTAAGAGTTAATATTTTCATTTTATATCTTGAATTCGTATGTTCATGTCCGTTCCATATCATGTATTTTCAGAACCGTCCATTAAATTCACAAAAAATAAATCATAAATAAACTGAAAAAGTTACAGTATCGTAAGGCAAACCTTTGATCGGGAACCATTTTGTTATGTTTTTTTTTTCTTTTTTTTGTTTTGGTGTAGTTCTGGTACCATAACGAGCATGACAGAAACCGACCGAATTCGCACAGACTCACCGACTCAACACTCGAGACTGTCAAAGCTTGGGTTTGATAAATACCCATGTTTTATCGACTGACGTCACCCCATTGGTTGACCTAAATTTTTATATATATGATTTTTTGTTTTAGTTCTGGTATCATAATGAGTAACTGAACAATTTTTTTTGTTTTAGTTCCGGTACTATTAAGAATGTAGTCAATACTATGTCCGGGTTTTATCGACAGATTTTTTCGCGCAACGCGCAGGTAACTTGCTAGTTTTCATTAAATAGGAAGTCTGAATCATAATCAGAACCTTCTGCCTCACTATCACTATCAAACCCCTCTACATCTTCATCAGATTCAGGCACCTTAACATTATGTAAATCTATGTCATCTAATTCAACTACATCATCCTCTATAGGTTCATCAGATTCTTCTGATTCATCATCTCTTTCCACATTATAATAACTTAACATTGAAGCCTCTTTTACCTTTGATACAATGTGTGAATGTTCCACATACACCTCAGTTACCTTGTGCACACTAATATGTCCTATGAGGCTAAGAGCATCAGTACCATTGGACAAGGTCTTAAACCTGAATCTAAGTTCCCTCCGGGAATCCTAAAATAGAATTTATAGTCTTTAAGAAATTCCTCTTCGTTGTAGCCTAATTGGTGTACCATATCATTCACAATAATCACTGAAAACATATCAGCATTCACTCTATCAACAAAAGTAACCAAACCCCCCTTGTATGTAGTTTCTGGAGATTTCTCAAACTCTCCCCTATGGTGGAATTTAATCGTAAAATGGTCTGAAAAATCCCCTGAAACCGAATTGTACAAAATTAACTAATTGAAGTGTAAAATGGTTTGGAATTCAACGGTTTCTTTGATTAATAGATAATAGTTATGCTTAGGGTTAAGGGGTTAATACATACCGTATTCAATGTTTGGATCGAAATCAACACCAGGAGCTCTGAGCTCTGGTATCCCACATTTCCATGTTGTTCTTCAGTTAATTAGACTTAATCGCTTGTTCTTCTTCCCCTGTTCTTCACTTAATCGCTGGTTGTATGTAAATATTGGTTGTATGTAAATATCGTATCTTCGTTCTTGTGTATTCGGTTAATATAAGAGTTAATTATAATATTTAAAAAGACTATTATGACCCTGAGGTAATGTCTAAAAAGACATTTCTAGCCCTCAGGTGATAAAGAACTAACGACATACTTGAATACCGTTAGACTGGAGGATATAACGGGCTAAAAATGAAAACTACTAGGACTAAATTGACAAAAAATTCAAACTTTGAACTGAAGTAGCGAAAATCACAAACCACAGGGACGAAAGTGACCATTAACTTCATAAAGGGACGAAAGTGACCATTAACTTCATAAACAAAGTAATGTTTACTTTATTTACAACTCTAATATTATATAATAATTAAATATCTATTTTACACTTGTTAAGTACATGGAATTTTAATAAGAGGGCACTAGTAAACCTTATGATATGATATCAACACTCAAAAACACAATCAATCCTTGAAAATTTATTCAACATAACTCCCAGTAAACATAAACTCAACTACTCAAGCAACTAAAAAAAGACCATTAAATAGCTAAACATCTATCCTTTTGTTTCCCCGCCAACTCCCAACACAAAAACCACATTATTAATTTTCTTTTTTCATGGGTTATAAGACATGATTAAATAGACACCACTATATACATGCAAGCAACATCGCATGGACTTTTGTTCTTGAGATTCCTGAACGTACGGGGTTATATCCCCACGTCCAATCTCCCCGCCACAAAATGTCCCACCAAGCGTCACACCGGAGAAGTTGTTCAAAAACGGCAAGCTGTCGATGTTTGGTTGGCCGAAAAACGACTCACCACGGCCACAACAAGTGAATATAAGACCACCAAACACCTCCCGCTTATCAGCGCTGCTAGTGCTCGCTTGATTAAGTGATTGGTTGAATGATCTTAGGTGGTTGGAGACAGTAGCAGCAGAAGATAGAGCAGTGGCGGAATCTGAGTGATAAAAACGGATTGTATCACCAGTTTTAATGCCCACATCACCAACAAAAAGGTACTCCTGATTATCCCTGCACGAATATGATATACAGTTAAAGAGGCACACACACAGGGGTGACAATTTCAAACAATAGAATTATTGATAGTTAAAGCGGATAAAACCAAAAACGATATCAAAAATAAAAAAGCGGTCATATGGGTCCAAAATCACGTGAACTGTATTTTTGGTGCATAAAACTCATACGTCAATTTATTTAAAAATTAAGATATCACTGAGACAATAAAACTTTGCAATCATATTTGTATAACAAACCCAAATAATCATGATATAAGGATTTATCTACTTTGTGAGATAATTTTCAAATTAGTGCATTTATCGTTTAGTATGTTTGTGGATTTTTTGGTTTTTTAGACTATAATTAGTATTACTATATGTTGATTGTTGTTTCATCATTAATCACTTAGTCTGCATACACGAGTAAATTAGCTAGTTGTTTAAATAACTAAAATAAAAATTTTGAACAGATACTGTTTCAAGTCAACGCAATTTTTACCCAAAAATGCCTATTTTGGCCCGTAACCTGACACACAACCTCTAAGCGGATGTTTGGGAATCACACTAAAAATAGGTTTGAGCGTTTGCAAGGACTAATCTGATTATTGTTATTAGCAGATTGCTTGAGTGAAATAATCACTTTTAATAATCGACAGGAGAGTAGCTTATTCAAAAAGAATTATTGCGCCTTTTCAACTCACATGAAATCAATTTTTAGTGTTTGGATAGAAAATCCGATTAGAATGCTCAATAATTAGTTTCAGAAAAACCTTATTTATAACCGATTATTGTGTTTTAAAATCGAATAATCTATATTCAAAAGAAAATTTTAGGGCTGTCAATTTCTGACACAACCCAAAACCCGACATGAAAAAATATAGGTTTTGGGTTGATGACACGACCCGTTTCTTAAACAGGTCAACCCGAACCCAACCCGTCTAAAAAATGGGTCAACCTGAACCCGACCCATGAAAATATGGGTTGACCTATTAACCCATCTAAGAATTTTAGAGAATTTAATATTTTGATTTTAGAGATAAGAAGTGTTAAATTTTAAAGTTAAATACTTTGATTTATAATTTTTCATATATCTATTAACTTTTAAAAATAAAACTAATAACTTTTTAAAATATTTTTATCCACTTTTCACTTCTAATATTTTTATTTCATTAGTCCTAACCGTCTATTCTGTTATTATTTCCATTCGTTTGTTCTTATCTTGAGCAAAATATGTGAGCCTAAGTTTGTTAATTGAGAATGGGAGATAAATACACAAAAACAATTAGATGTATCACATAATTATTAAAATGTTTTTATATGAATAAGAGTAATTGATTGTCAAGTCACTAGGTATCATGCATATTCGTAAATGAACGTAAAATGGGTTGACCCGAAACACGACCCGATCACGACACGAATAAATATATGGGTTGGGTTAGGGTTGGAAGAATCTCAACCCTCCAACCCACTAACCCGACACGATTGACACCCCTAGAAAAATCCCAAACATCACACTAAAAAGAAACTGTAGTATGATGAGTTGACTATGGCAAATTGTAAACTACAAGCTGACTTCTAACTTATGAATGATGATGTATTTGTAGTTACTCAAAGAGAAGGACAACTATTTTAAAACAAGTAAAAAACGAGTATTACCCGAGAACTTCATGAAATGCAAGAGAAGTGATATATCCGACCTTTTCCTGACCAACAGAGCATTTTCTTTTTTTGGTTACCCCAATGTAGAAAGTAGGAAACTGAATCCGGTCTCCCAGCTGCCATTATTTATGAACAGTTAGGAATTTGGAAATAAATGCAGGGTAAATTGCAAAACATATGTAACATATATTGGTCATATTTTATACCAAACTCAAAAGAATGTAATATTTTCTCTACATAAAAGATTTAATTCTTAAAATCTAACATTGAAAGATAATCTTGTAAAGTTAAACCAGTTTTCATATGCCATGTCAGCAAAAAAAAGTCAAAATGGCCAAAATTACTGCCATGTCATCTTTCGCCTCATTATGAAAGAGTGTATGAAATTTTGAGCCTTTAGAAGGACTTATATAAAGCTGACCCTAAAATACTAGTTATAATGAAGTAGCCAGAGTATTAACAAAAGATAAAAGAATAACATACTTCATCATAAACTTGATTCAAAACAGTTTCACCATCAATATTCTCACGTGACCCTTCTCTTCTTGCAGTGAGCCAAGTCAAAGAATCACCATGTTTCTCCCTAACAGATGCTGCCTTGTATGTAGGGCCCACTGGTGACAATCCGCTTGATAATATAGCATGGAATTGAGTTTTCCCAACACCTGCTCAAAAGATATTAAGAAATTTTCATAACTTGATGAAACCAACCTTTAAATGCAACAGCTAGAAATTTAATTACAAAAGGGAAAAGAAAATATGAAGAGACAGCAATATAATATAATAGCAAAAATACTAATGGTATACACACATACACACACATATATCCACAAGTCAAGATTTTGACATTACCAGGACGTTTATTCCGGTCCACTGCAAATACCAAAGCAACAGCAGCAGGAACATGTTCTTCAGTAACAGTCATGTTATTGGTACCATCGGTGTGTTGGAACTGACAGCCGCTATCACCAACAATGACAGTTTCTGGTGACATGGCATAATCTACAATAATAAAGCAAAACGCATTAAATTTATTGTATGAGTCACTACAACACGTTGAAGTGTTTACATATCAACACTAACCCATTTTTTCCATAACAGCTTTCATGCCTGCTTGGAAGTCCTGTAAAAAAAAGAATATCATTATGTTTAAAATAAAACGAGAAAATTATTTGTTAGTAATATGTGCACATTTAACATGAGAAATGACCTACACTGAACATTATAATTGCAGCAGGGGATTTAGATCCCGAAACAGAAGTTGAGAACTCTCTAATGTCTGTTACAAAGTTATCAACCATGACAATTTGTGGTTCCTGATACACGCATACAAAAAATTATAAAAGTTAAAAACTCAAAAAATTTCAACTAAAGCAATATGCGTGTTACGCCAGCGTATGTTTTACAAAAGATAAGACTTGTTACCTCAACTTGCTTTAAAAGCGGGATTGTTCTGACTTTCAAACCCGGTAGAAATCCAACAGTCAACATGACCGCTCTATTTGCAGTCTCGGATACAGCTGGAGGAGAATCAGGCATATCATCCTCCTCAGTAATCTCCCACTGAACCTGCAGATCATTTGATTCACCACTTTCTTAACACCAAAAAAATTACTATTAAAACATATAAATATGTAAAATAGAAAAAAAAAACCTCTTTGAATTCATCAGATAATGCATCCCTTCCGATTATTCCGGAAGGATCATTAGTAATGACTGGAAGTTGTGAGCCAAATTTTGTAGTTATCTGCAAGTCATTCCATATCAATTGATGCTATATATTCAATTGGTTGTGAAAATAGAAATAGCGTACGAGTTGGTGAGCCTCTTGTAAATGGAAAGAGGGGCCGATTGAAGCAATGGCAAAATGAGGACGAATTGGCTGAGATAATACTTTATTCAACACTTGTTCTACAGCAATCTGATCAATTAGGGCATAAAAATGATTAGTATTCGAATGATTAATAATTTGTAAAATTAGGGCTTGAGAAGGTAACCTGGAGAGAAGCATTGAAGGAGCATGCGGAGGAGAGCTTGGGACGACTAAGCACGCGTTCGCAAACGACGTTCCAAGAGCGATTCACGCAGGCGGCGTACGCGAAGGATGTTGCCGGAAGTCTAGCGAAGATGTTCTGAAGGAGGTCTTCGCCGATGAGATCAATTGTTGCGGTCATTTCCATGTTATGTTACGGTGCCGGAGGTGGTGTTGTGTCTGTCGGCCAATACCACTTCAAAGTCACGATAGTTTAGGTCTTCGGTTATGATTCTTTGTTTAAAGAGGAAAGAAAACATGTTTATGCATTTTTTTGTCACGCTTTCTTTTTTAGTTCAATACTTTTTAATTTGAAAAGGTCCATTAGCCCTATTCTAAGTTTCTAACCACACTACCAACATCTTTATTTATTTACATAAAATGATGTACATATGTATGAATTACTGTCAATCTATTAGTCCCAAATAAAATATATGAGTTTTCGTTCAAAAAAGATAAACATAAATGAATCGTTCGAGTTTATAAACTAGACCTCACAAAAAGCCACAAAACAATTGATGTCCCTAATTCAAACCGGTTTTGAACCGATACCTAAACTTATTTTGACCCGGCATCTAACTCATACCCCTAAGGAGTATAACACGACAACGCTCAAGATTTCGAAAAAACAATGCCTTGTTTGTGCTTACCTTGGTTGTAGTATTGCAAGACTTTCGCTACAAGCTATCTACAAACTAGGGCTGTCACACCCGAAACTCAACCCGAGAAAACACGTACCCGAACCCGAACTAACCCGAACCAAAGTAATTCGGGTTGGTTCTCAGGTTTGATTTATAAGTTTCGGATCAACTCGAATAAACTTTTATTTTAGAAATTTAATATATTTATAGGTATAATAGGCTTAATCTTAACCACTAACGTTATCAGAATATGGTCCTAATCGATTATTGTCATTACAACTATTAAAGATCGATTGTTTATTGTTAATTTATGTTTTCCATTTATTACTAACAGCAACCGTAATCGAACAACCAAATCACGCCCGATTGAAGACGTTATGGTTTGAGTTAGTTTTACTCTTCTTTTGGATTGTTTTATCAAGTCATGTTGGCTTATTATTTGATCATTTGCTTACGAACAAAGAATAATATTTTGTTTTAATTTTAGCATTGTAGTTTTTTAAATTTTTTTGTTTTTGTTTTTGTTTTCTAGGATACTCGAAACCCGATTAACCCAACCTGAAAAAACCCGAACCCGAATTACCCGAACCCGAAAAACCCGTGAGAGATTCGGGTTGGATTTTGGCTCAAGATTTAAAACTTTGAAGCCCGAAAAACCCGAAACCCAAAAAGCAAACCCGAAGAACACCCCTACTACAAACAAATAAGTCTACCACATATATATACAAACATATATGATAATCACTCATCCATTCACATAAAGCATTTCAAACATAACAAGCAAATTGATCTTCAAAAATTTGTTAACGAGAATAAATATTTTGGTTTTACTTTTGTTAGTTTTCAACTTAAAAAATATTTTTAAGTGTATAGACACATGGTGTGTTTTAGTTCATTTGTCTATTAATGACGTATTAGTTCATATACACATATTTATTGGTAAGTAATAAATATTTTGTTTTTAGTTTTTAACTATGATAAATACTTTGTACAGACACATGGTGTGTTTTAGTTCATTTGCCTATTAATGACGTTTTAGTTCAAATACACATATTTATTGGTAAGTAATAGAATATGGTGTGTTGTTTACTAGAGGTGTTTATCGAATCGAATAACGAATTTTCAAGTTAATTGAATCGAATAATTTGAATAATTTATTTTTTTTTGCTGGTATTCGTATTCGATTCGTATTCGTTTAAAAGTTGGATTATTCGATTCGTATTCGTATTATAACCTATATTCGAAATTCGATCCTATTCGTATTTGAGACTCGAATTCGAATTGATTCAAGTTCGCCTGCGTCAAAAACTTCAAAAACCATAATCATCGATGTAAAACATATAAATATAAGTTTAAAGTAGCTACAACACCACATGATAATAAGTTCAAAATTAAGTGTTGGCAAAATTAAGAAATATCAGTATGGTTATTGAGATTAATTATGATGTTTTGGGCATTTATAATTTACGAATTTGACCAAATTTAATAAATTAAATATATATTAATATATTATATAATTTGAATTCGAATTTCTAATCGAATCGAATAAAAATCATGAATTCGTATTCGATTACTATACTCGAATACGAATCGAATCGAATTCGAATATTTTGAAATCGAATTCGAATCTTCATATTTGAATTCGAATCAAGTCAAATTTCGAATGTTTCGAATTCAAATCAAATTTTGAACACCCCTATTGTTTACGATACACGTACATAGTGTTATATTATTACTATATATAGTTAACAAGTTTGGTGCCGCAAGTGGCTTATTAGGCCACTTGACGGCACCGTATTACGCGCTGGTGAATTTCTTTTAGCTCAGTTACAATAATAAATGTAATGGAAACCGACTAAATGCCAAATTTTTTTTGTTTTAGTTCCAGGACCATAACAAATCTAAAAGAAACCGACTGAGTTCGCGCAGACTCACGACCTTATTTAAAAGCCCATGACCGACAACGCTACCGACCGACCCCCCCCCCCCCTCAAATTGGTGTTGGTCCACCTCAAGTTTTATATTTTTCATTTTTAAATTCCCCGGAACCGTAAGGTACGTAATCAAAACCCACCGAATTCGTGTCAACTTACCGCCTCAATACTCTGGACCGACAACGCTTAGGTTTTACCACCGCCCGGGTTTGCCAACAAAATAAGCATCGTCTTAAATATTTTGTTTTCTTATATGTTAATGTTTTTATATGTTAATTTGACGAATTATATTTTTGGGTTTAACCCTCAATTTTACCCGTCGTAACGCTCGGGTTTTACTAACGTCCGGGTTCAACGCTGGGGATTTGCCAGTTGCCCCGGCTAGGGCTGTAAACTAACCGAACGAACACGCCCCGGCTAGGCCTTGTTCGTGTTCGTTCGTTAAGAAAATAATGTGTTCACGAACGGTTCATAAACACTAACCGAACCAGATTTTATGTTCGTGTTCGTTCATTAAGGAAATTAATGTGTTCATGAACGGTTCACGAACACAAACGAACACAAATAAAATCGACAGAGCATAGAGATTAAGACCGATGTATTCATCAATGTGAATAATGAAAGCATGTAAATGAATTGAACGAACACGAGCAATAGCATGTTCGTGTTTGTTCATTTAACTTTAAAGGAACACGAACACTTAATCGAACAAATATTTATGTTCATGTTCGTTTATTTAAAAAATGAGTATATGTGTTTGTTTCTAAATGAATATAACTGAACAAAGATAAATGAACATATATGAACACAAACAAACATAAATGAAACACTTAAATGAATACAAATTAACAAATATAAAACTTTAAGTATATGACTCATCCAAATAATATTTAATTATTTTTTATTAACACATAAATAAACATACAGAAACGAACGTTCATGAACATAAATGAACAAACGGAACATGTGTTCATGTTCGTTCGTTTAATTAAACGAACACCAACTTTTTGTTCATGTTCGTTTTTTATTAAATAAACAAACATAAACGAACTTTCCGCCGAACAATTTACGAACAGTTCACCGAACGTTCGGTTCGATTACAGGCCTAGCCCCGGCGCAACACTCCGGATGAAAAAACTAGTTTATCTTAAACAAGAACAAGCAATTGTGATTTATGGGATTGACGTGAATAGTGTTGTGTTTTGGTTGGTTTAAGACTTTAAGTTGCCACTCTTTAGTGGTCCACATGTTTTTTTTAGTTTTACTCTTTTATCCTTATACTTTTGGTTTTTTATTGTTTTTATCTTTATACTTTAGGTTATAAGCAAAAGATAACTTACGTTTGTTAAATTAAAAAAGCTCACCGTTTTCTTATTGTTTTTCTTTCATTCTATAGCGAGTTTTAACGTCGTAACAAACTAAAACGATATCAATCGAATTATATTGCATATATAACATTTACAAGTTTAACGTATACAGTATCATCTGGACACGTTGCCAGTTATTTTTCATTTAATTATTTAGTATTCTATTTTTATTAACACACATATTAACTTAACCAATTAATCGAACACATTATGTTTTTTGTGTTGATCTTTTGTTTGGTAGCAATCGCGTGAGTTTAAACGTTACGTAATTTCAAAAACCAAAGAAATAAATATGTTTTGATACCCTTTTGGTTATGCTGCGATTATATCTTTTAGTTTGGTTTATTATATCGGGCACGTAAAAACAGAAAACTTTTACGCCCGTGGCAACACGCAGCTATCATCTTGCTAATCCTTCAGAAAAGCTATTATATTTTTTTGGAGCGGCCAACAAACTAACTAAAATATATAAATAAAAGAAAATCCGATATCCAATTGGGGCAAGCCGTATTGTGCTTTCAAAATTGCGAACAACCGTCCGTTGCCAAAATTCAAATATAAACTAACTAAAATTCAAATAGAAATCGTGGGTTGTTTAAATACCGCAAAAACCTCCATCAAAACGCCTTTTCAAAATCAAAAGCTAACTTCATCATCATTCCCCACCACCATGAAAAGGGTCTTCAATTCGATCGACCCACTTCAAAAACAGTTCAGTCGCCTCGAAATCGAATGGGATTCCATCAAGCAATCCATTTCCAAATCCAATCGCCGAAAGTCCACCAACCACAGTCTCCTCCACAACTCCCCCAAAGAACTCATGTCATTGTTACAATTAGAGAATGACAATTCGCCTTCAGTTGATAACGGTGGGTTAAAGGGAAGGAGGCTTTTTGAGGAATCTGATGCGGGTTCTGAAGACAATGACACGATTGTCGTCGGGACCCACGATGGGCGTTTTGATATTGATGAACAAAGCGAAGTTACGGGGTTTTCTTGTAAGGGTTATGAGAATTATGATGAAAACTGCGAGGCGGAGAAGGGTGTGGTGGCGGTGAAGAGCGGTGGTGGTAGAAGGGGTTCAGTTGGAAGATTGATGGTTTCCGTTGTTATGATGTTTGCACTTGCCATTGTTGTGTTCAAGTGTAGTGGTGAATATGAACAAATTTTAGTTCCTACATGAATTAATAAAATTCAAGATTTTTGAATTTTTTGTATGTTTGTTTTTTTAACAAGGGTTTATTTGATACGCTCAAATTGAATTTTTGTATGTTTATTTTATGCGCTTGAGTGTTTGTGATTGGTTACTTGAGTAGGTGAGTCAGGCTTTGAAATGACAACCGAGTACAAACATATATTATATACATGGTTTAAGGAGATACCATTTGTCAACGGTTTAAGCTCACTCTAAGCATGTATTCATGATGTAGCCATGGCATCACCGAGCTTCGCAAATCAATTATGCCAAGTTTCCCATTTGCGAGTTCTATGTTGCATGTTTGTGGGGTGTGTATTCTTTTGGGAGAGTGACATTTTGAAAAGAAATGGCATAAAACGTGTACTTAATAGTAGATGCATTTGTATTCTTTCTTGAAGTTTACAACTGGGTTCCACTTTTTGCCATGCCAAATGTATGGTAACC
The DNA here is from genome assembly GCF_021521415.1 of Bidens hawaiensis. Lineage (NCBI taxonomy): Eukaryota > Viridiplantae > Streptophyta > Magnoliopsida > Asterales > Asteraceae > Bidens > Bidens hawaiensis. The sequence continues at coordinate 2,089 of NW_027506163.1, read as the reverse complement.
TATATTAGTAACATATATTTCATTTCAGCATTATATACTATCAATTATATCTTGATTTATTTTGATTTAGTCTTCTAAAATAGTGCCTATATTAGTAACATATATTTCATTTCAGCATTATATATTATCAATTATATCTTGATTTATTTTGATTTAGTCTTCTAAAATAGTGCCTAGATTGTTAGACAACTATTCTATTTTGTTGGGTGTAATCAGTGACGGAGCCGAGGATATTTTCCTATGGGTTCGGAATTTTTCGGTGTTCGACCTTTTTCAGTCGTCAAAGTTTTCGGGCCCGAATGGGCCAGGTTTGTCATTCGGCCTAATAAAATACAATATCACAACCATAACCAAAATACATTGTAAACATTAAAATAAAATAAAATAAAAAAGTCAAACTAAATAAAAATGTTTATATATTATAATTGTTCAATACGAGTTTTCATGTATTGAAAACGAATCATAAAATCTTCGACCTCGACTATCGGAAAGAACTTATTTTCAATATAAAAATGCAATGATTGTTCATATAACCGCTACACATACGAGTAGTTCGAATATTTTTTAAAAACGATGGAGGAAATCAAAATTAAATAAGTATATTCTTATGGATAAAAATAGGGGGCGACGAAAGGAATTTGATTGGTCGAGTTTGTATAATTGTACATTCAAAAAAAATTAAAGTTTGGTGTTGTACGTTCCTTCGATTCAAGCTTCTTGTTAGGCATTCGAGTTTTTTAATAATACTTTAGCCGTTAAAAATAATAAAAATAAATATAGATCAATGTTGACGACCATTAAACAAAATACAGTGATACATGTATTATTATAATTAAAACAATATTTGTCTGGGCATATATTTTGTGAGCGCAAATAAATTGACAAGACTTTTACTTTTATCATCTTTTTCTCCAAGGATGCCCTAAAATTAAATGGCATGCGCTCAAAGCTTAAGAAAACGACATCGTTTGTCTCTCTCTAAAATTCAAGTTTTGGTTTTTCACTGGCGAACGATGAAATGTTTCCAGAGATTTCGTGACACTAGGTTCATTCGTCGAAAAAGGATGAGTTCGTTCATTAAATCGTGCATATAAGTTATATATAAAAACGAAAATGGACTGGGTTTAGCCGAACCCGGTGTCTTCAATGTGGCTCCGCCACTGGGGTAATCTCTTTATTGGAATGCAAGGAATATTGATTACTTTCATGGTAATTAGATCTTAGGTTAAACCACCAAAAATTTCCTCACCACCACCGCCATGGCTGGAAAAGATGGAAACGACTCGTCATCCTCCGGTAGCAAAACCGACATCCAAAACAAACCACCCATTCACGCAGCCTACGGTGTCACCAATATCCAATCAAAAATCCGTATCTTAGGTGGCAAAACCACAACCTATTCATCATGGGTGAAACTTTTTTAAACTCCACCTTAAAGCCTACAAAGTTCTTCACCATATCGATGGCACACCACCTCCCGCATCACCGATCCCACATATGCCGAATGGTCGGAGCTAGATACACTCATCCTTCAATGGATTTTCAGTACCATATCTGATGACATCCTTGATCGTGTTCTTGAAAACTATATCCCGGTATGAGTAGCCTGGACCTAGATCGAAGATGTCTTCTTAGGCAACAAGAAGCTCGTGTGGCGGCTCTTCTCCACGAGTTCACTCACACTACTCTCAAAGATTGCGCATCAATGGATGCTTACTATCATAAGCTTAAAGACATCATCCAACAACTTGTGGACGTCGACAAACCGGTGGACGAATCCTCTCTCATTATTCAACTGGTCAACGGTTTTCCCAAAGAAATTAACACCATTGATACGATAATTTAATTCGGAAACACCATCGTGGAATGAAGTCTGCGCTATCATTGACTTGGAGATGCGTAGACTATCGGCCAGAAAGGAGCTCTCTGCTAGTACTCATGGTGACTCCGTTTTATATACTGCCCACGGTCAAATCAAACCGGACCCGACACAATCTAATTCGGGTTCCAGAAAAACCTACCCAGGGTGCAATTATCGCGGGCAACAATTATGACCCGAACTTCCACTATCGAATGGGTCGAGGAAGTC